>NC_142472.1:63111086-63414116 GCF_049115385.1 Moschus berezovskii | reverse complement strand
GTGCATGTATGTTAATCCCAGTCTCCCGATTCATCCCACATCCCCCTTTCCCCTTGGTACCCCTAAGTTTATTCTCCACATCTGTGTCTCTATTTCTGCTTTGCAAATAAGATCATCTATAGCATTTTGCTAGATCTCACACATATGTGTTAATATACAAGAATTTTTTGAAATGCGTCAAGCATTTCTCCACTTTCCTGAATTATCTGGAAATATCTTCAAATATTTTTGTGACATAGAGCACAGTATTCCTTACATCCTATCAGAGCTTGTTCCACACTATGAAGATGAACAATGCATGGAGCAGAGGACCTCCTCGATGTTTCTTCTTTAAGGAAGGAACGTGGTTGATTGTTTAGCACTCCACCACCTAGTCTAATTAACTGTTTAGCAAAAAAAGACAACAGAAACATTTTACTTTTTATTAATAGATTTTATTTCTTAGTGTAGTTTTAGGTTCACAAAAAATTGAACAGAAGGTACAGAGATTTCCCACACAAGCACAGCCTCCTCCATTATCAACATGGTCACCAGAGTGCTATGTTTGTCACCACTGATGAACTTCCATGGATACATCCTAATCACCCAAATCCATAATTTACATTAGGGTTCACTCTTGATGGTATACATTCTATGGATGTGGACAAATGCATAATGACATATGGACTTCCCAGGTGGCTCAGAGGGTAAAGGATCTGCCTGCAATGCCTGAGACACGGGAGTCGTGGGTTCAGCCCCTGGGTGGGGAAGATCCCTTGGAGGAGGGCATGGCAACCCACTCCAGTATTCTTCTCTGGAGAATCCCATGGACAGAGGAGCCTGGTGGGCTACAGTTTACGGGGTCGCAAAGAATCAGACACAACTGAAGTGACTGAGCATGTACGCATAATGACATGCATCCACCACTGCAGATTCATACAGTGATTTCACTGCTTTAAAGTCCTCTGTGCTTTGCTTATTCAGCTCTCCCTCCCTCAGTCCCTGGAAACTAACCGCCTTCTTACCATCTCTCTGCATGCTACAACACTTCAGTTGTGTCTGACTCTTTACGACCTCATGGACGGTAGCCCGCCAGGCTCCTCTGTCCATGGGATTTTCCAGGCAAGAACTCTGCAGTGGGTTGCTGTGCCCTCCTGCAGGGGATCTTCTCCACCCAGGGATCTTTTAATTGCCACTATTTATGGTTCTTATCCCATATATCTCCTATATATAAGCTGATTTTCTGCCAATCAAAGCAGGTTGCCAGAGATTCTTTTAAAAATGCAGGTAATCATGTCACTTTAGAGCCTAAAATCCTCCATGGCTACTCAGGCTTTTAGATAAAACTCAAGTAAGCAAGTACAGATATCATGACCTCATCATCAAATGCCTGCCTACCCACCTAATGTTGTCTATCACCTCCACAAATGGTCCGTGTGTCAGTCCCATAAAACTGCCTGACATTCTCGGAACACTATGACTGTTTTTGACCTTCTAGCTGTTACTTCATCAGGGAAAATTCTCTCCAGCTCTGTTCTTGATTAGCTCCTGCTGGCTCCAAGGTCTGACTTCGGTTAAATCCCCTGGAACATCATGTCAGATTTGCGTTTTTTTTTCCTAAAGTTCTGATTTACATCTTCCTTCTTTGAACTTTGGTAGTAAACGCTGACATTTCTTATATTTCTTTGGTGGTTTTAGCTGCTTTTGTCACCAAACTGTGGCCTTTGTAAGGTCAGGAATTCTCTCAGAATAAACAATGAATAATTTTTTTTTCATACATGCTCAGTGAATCTAAGATCATATATTTGTGCATCCATGGCTTTCAATTGAATGGCGAAAGTTCACTATACAAATGGAAACAAAGCTCCAACACATTACAAGGATAAACTGATTCACATGTTCAGGGCTTTTATTCAGGTTATCTTTAGCTGGATTTCAAAACCACCACTGCTTTCCTTGGAGCATAACGATTCATGTTTATGTTGGAAGTTGCTTTATCACTTATTTGAAGAAGTCAAATCCATCAACCCATCTCATTAGGCAACTCCATGAATGGAGAAGTAGGATCGTGTGGTCTATGTGATTTCTTTAAAGAAAGTGGCGTGTTTTGTTAAGCATCATATCCACTGCCACCCAGTAAGGTTAACCGCAATTCCTGCAGTGATAAAGATTTCTAGACCACCTGCGTTTAGTAGTTATGCTCAGCTCTTTTAGACTAGGCAGACTTGAAAAGGAGAAATCAGTGAACTAAGTGCATGGAATTATTTCAAAGGAACAAATATTAGAAACAGGTGTGAGATACTACCTAGGGAAAATAAAGCATTAATTCATTCTAACTGGCAGTGGACCATGCTACATTTCCTGAAGATTTAGCTGCCTGAAAACATTTTGACAAATGTTGCTAGTTATTTTTCATTTCCAGCTCAATTTTTCCGAACCATAAAAGTGCATTAAAAACTTTTATGCAATTATGAAGTCTCAAAAAGCATTTTTATTTTCCATCTATTTCCCAGCTAAATTATATTTTCTGACATCTGTATACATGAAGTGAATTTTTTATTATATGGAAAGCTTATAATCCATGTTTTATACTTGTCCTATGGCTCAAATACTACAGTAAAATGTATAGCATCATGTATATGTCTAATGTTTAGTTTTATGAAATTTTTATCCACTTGCTTCACTCCTGAAAAGATTTGAGGTTGTGGCATTGAATAAGTTGCTTGTTGATTACCTTGGTTTTAACTGCATCACATACTCTTTTAGCATTTAATTTTTATATGGGAGAAATGCTCTTATTTTGCCAAAAATTAATTATTGATTAAATAATTACTTGTTTGATAACAGCATAGCAGTTATAATCTTATTATGTCAATAAAACATTAATCACTATAAATGTTTAACATCAGAATGACTATTTCTATGGCTCCTCTCACAGTTCCTTCTAGTGGTCTATTAGCAGATGTTTGCTTCCCTTCATTGCAACTTTGGACTTTTATCATTTAAGTCTTCTAAGTTTCCAAGAAGGAGTGTTTCCATCGGGAGATACAAAAATTGTTTCATAAAACTAAAGGCTGAAATTTCCACATGTCTACTTTGTGTTTTTCATAATATGAACCAAACATTTGACAAACTAGATTACTTGATTGGCTGGGGTGGTTTGTACTAGCCACTGGAAATTGAGTTGCTGCTACAAAATGGTTTGAATAAGATAGCGGCACATAGGTCCATATATACCATGGAACATTCAGTTCAGTTCAGTCACTCAGTCGTGTCCGACTCTCTGCGACCCCATGAATCACAGCACGCCAGGCCTCCCTGTCCATCACCAACTCCCGGAGTTCACTCAAACTCATGTCTACAGAGTCGGTGATGCCATCCAGCCATCTCATTCTCTGTCGTCCCCTTCTTCTCCCGCCCCCAACCTTTCCCAGCATCAGAGTCTTTTCCAGTGAGTCAACTCGTCGCATAAAAAGGAATGAAATTGGGTCATTTGTAGAGATGAAGATGGACCTAAAGACTGTCATACAGAAGTAAGTCAGAAAGAGAAAAACAAATATATGCGGGATCTGAAAAAATTGATACAGATATCTTATTTACAAAGAAGAAACAGAGACACAGATGTAGAGAACAAATGTATGGATACCAAGGGGGAAAGGGAGGATGGGATGAACTGGGAGATTGGGACTGACAGAAACACACTACTGACACTTTGTATAAAACAGCCAACTAACGAGAAAGAACCTACTGTGTAACACAGGGAGCTCTACTTGGGGGCCCTTTGGAAATCCTAGAGAGGGGATATATCTACACGTGTAGCTGATTCAGTTTACAAAACTGTAAAGCAACTATACTCCAACAAAAATTAAATAAAACAGCAGCACATAAATTTTGAAAGATTCAAAGTTTGTACCTTAATTTAGTAACCTTTGAGGATCTATAAAATGAATTTATCATTAGAGCCAGTATAACCACAAACTGCTTAATTCTTAATCTTTACAGCATTGTCTGGAGATGACAGCAAGAAAGTCTTTAGTTAGAATGTGACAATGTTCAAAACACAACACTAATGAAAATAATTTTCTATTAATGCCTATGTATAATCCAACTACACACACACAAAAACACACAGAGCCTTTTTCGTTTGATGCCTCAAGTGACTTAGATTAAGAATGTTATGGATCTACTGCTTTATGTAGAATATCTGTGACACTGACATGGACAGTCGTTTGCCCTCCAAATTGGACTTTAACAGAACTAGCTGACAAGTTTAATCATCGTAAATCAGGAAACAGTGTTAACTCAGTAGCTTTTCTCCTCATTTTTGACCTTTTGCCCAAAGATACATATTTTTGTGGATCCCTTTAGGTGAAGGAGTTTCTTGCATTCCAGCTGTCTTAAAACTGCTGAGGTTTCCTGAAATCAGCTTCAATTCACCAGCCAGACATCTAAAAACCATGTTAATACCACATTTGCTTGTAGATTTCTTGTCTGCATCCCAAACTTCCAAATTTTGTGTAGCTTCTTCCCAGGTTTTGAGAGATTTAAGGAAATAAGAGCTTCCTTTTCCTGCTGCTAAGGTCCTCGGTCCTTTTTCTTCTCTGCTATTCCTCTTACTGCTTGAGAGCAGCCTTTGGCAGTCTCTTCTACAGGTGCTCTTCTAGCCGCCTCTCGTGCTAAGTGGCATTAATGTTGCTCTGCACTCGTGACCATAGCCGTCAAAGGTAGTCATGAGTGAAGTCAACAATGTTCTGATCATTTGCTTCATCATTCTTGCCTACTACAGCCTGACACTTTCTGGAGACCAGAACTTATGTCCATATAGGTAAAGTGGGGTCAGGATGTAGATTCTCATTGTATTTGTGATGATAGCTTTTAAGCACTATTTCAGAGTATTCTTTGTACACCTTGCTGTCGTGTGCATGCTTAGCTGTGCTGTTTCTTGGAAGGAAGGCAAGGGTCTATTTCTGTTGTAGGCTGACAAGAAGAGCTGAGTAGAAAAGTAGTTGCAGGGACTCTCCGACTCTGCATGAGACCACGGACATAAATGCATCTCCATAGAACTATTCATTTATTTATACTGCTCCAAATGATTACGCATTTGAAGGAAAGTCTGCGGAATGCAGACAAATATTTCAAAACACCATGTACCTTCATCCTTTGGCCTAATGTTTTAACATTTCAGAATGGTGTCTCTCACATAAAAGAGCATGAATAGAATAAAAACTGGTCAGACAACCTGCTGCTTCTGTCAGCTTTTACAAATATGTGAATGACTTATTTGCTGATGAAACTTATTTTCATGTGTGTTTTGACATTCTGAAAGAGGCTCAGAGAATATTTTGTTAATAATAGGAAATACAAATTACCTGTTTTGTATCCATAAATCAAGTTTATTATCTCTGAGCCTTATTCATTGCTGGGGCAAAATGTAAAGTGACACAATAATCTCTCAATTATTACAGATTTTAAGTTTTGGTTAGTAGAATATGACTTCTTTTCTAATTTCTTACAGTTATATGATATATATATATACATTATATATATATATATATAACTATATACATTCTAAAATGCAATACAGTGAAATGACTTAACTGACCATTCAGATCTCAATGATTTTGGGACCATTTAATGCATCTTAATTCTGAATATTCTCAACAACCATATTTAAAGATTATTTTAGTATGAAATTAAGGACAAAACTCTATTAGAAATAATTACTGAATTTCTGCTTGCTAGTAGACAGCGTTATTCAAATAGGTGATTTGTGTTCAGACTAATTTCTTAAATTTCATGTCTTCATGATCTAGTAAAACTGTTAAAAAATAAATTTATTTTGAATGTCACTTTAATTCAAAATGACTAGACAAAGTCATTTCAAAATGACAGACACATAGCAGCATGATTAAATTGCTGATTGTCTGCCAATTTTACCAAATGTTCATTGTTATCTCAGTAGGGAAGCCTTCTGTCTCTTCATCCAAGCAGAATCAATTATTTCCTTTGCTATGTCCCCTCAGAGAGAAGGCAATGGCAAGCCACTCCAGTTCTCTTGCCTAGAAAATCCCATGGATGGAGCAGCCTGGTAGGCTGCAGTCTGTGAGGTCGCTAAGGGTCGGACACGACTGAGCGACTTCACTTTCACTTTTCACTTTCACACATTGGAGAAGGAAGTGGCAACCCACTCCAGTGTTCTTGCCTGGAGAATCCCAGGGACGGGGGAACCTGGTGGGCTTCGTCTATGGGGTCACACAGAATCGGACACGACTGAAGTGACTTAGCAGCAGCAGTAGCAGAAGCATGTCCCCTCAGAAAAGTGTATTTTGAATTACATAGACCCCAGATGTCTGTCACCCATATCCATACAATGTTTGCTTGTTGTTTTGTGTCTGTTCTCAAAAATCTCAGTTGTACATAGGTTGTAAAAGATGAAAGTGAATCAATTTCTTTTTCTCATTGTTTATATCTTCTCTCTTAGACCTTTGAATTTGTTTTTCTCTCTGCTTGAAACATTCTTACCTCAGAGAACCAAATTGCTGCTCTCTAATCAAGGTTGATCATGGATCATGATCATGGAGAAAGCAAGAGAGTTCCAGAAAACCATCTATTTCTGCTTCATTGACTATGCCAAAGCCTTTGACTGTGTGGATCACAATAAACTGTGGAACATTCTGAAAGAGATGGGAATACCAGACCACCTGACCTGCCTCTTGAGAAACCTGTATGCAGGTCAGGAAGCAACAGTCAGAACTGTACATGGAATAAAAGACTGGTTCCAGATAGGAAAAGGAGTACTTCAAGGCTGTATATTGTCACCCTGCTTATTTAACTTATGAGGAACGCTGGGCTGGAAGAAGCACAAGCTGGAATCAAGACTGCTGGGAGAAATATCAATAACCTCAGATATGCACCCTTATGGCAGAAAGTGAAGAGGAACTCAAAAGCCTCTTGATGAAAATGAAAGAGGAGAGTGAAAACGTTGGCTTGAAGCTCAACATTCAGAAAACAAAGATCATGGCATCTGGTCCCATCACTTCATGGGAAATAGATGGGAAAACAGTGGAAACAGTGTCAGACTTTATTTGTGCTCCAAAATCACTGCGGGTGCTTCTTGAAGCCATGAAATTAAAAGACGCTTACTCCTTGGAAGGAAAGTTATGACCAACCTAGATAGCATATTAAAGAGCAGAGACATTACTTTGCCAACGAATGTCCCTCTAGTCAAGGCTATGGTTTTTCCAGTGGTCACGTATGGATGTGAGAGTTGGACTGTGAAGAAAGCTGATCGCCGAAGAATTGATGCTTTTGAACTGTGGTGCTGGAGAAGACTCTTGAGAGTCCCTTGGACTGCAAGGAGATCCAACCAGTCCATTTTAAAGGAGATCGATCCTGGGTGTTCATTGGAAGGACTGATTCTAAAGCTGAAACTCCAATACTTTGGCCACCTCATGCGAAGAGTTGACTCACTGGAAAAGACTCTGATGCTGGAAAGGATTGGGGGCGGGAGGAGAAGGGGACGACAGAGAATGAGATGGCTGGATGACATCACTGACTCGATGGACATGAGTTTGAGTGAACTCCAGGAGTTGGTGATGGACAGGGAGGCCCGGCGTGCTGTGATTCATGGGGTCGCAAAAAGTCGGTCACGACTGAGCGACTGAACTGAACTGAACTGAACATCCTTCAGCCTTTACCCAAATATTACTTTACAGGCGAGACCTTCTCTGATGATCTTGTTTTAAACTTTAAACTCTGTGCTCGCTTCGGCAGCACATACACTAAAATTGGAGCGATACAGAGAAGATTAGCATGGCCCCTACGCAAGGATGACATGGAAATTCGTGAAGCATTCCATATTTGTAAGAAAACTGTGGTACATATACACAATGGAATATTACTCAGCCATTAAAAATGTACATTTGAATCAGTTCTAATGAGGTGGATGAAACTGGAGCCTATTACACAGAGTGCAGTGTGCCAGAAAAACACCAATACAGTATACTAACACATATATATGGAATTTAGAAAGATGGTAATGATAACCCTGTATACGAGACAGCAAAAGAGACACAGATGTATAAAACAGTCTTTTGGACTCTGTGGGAGAGGGCAAGGATGGGATGATTTGGGAGAATGGCATTGACATATGTATATTATCATATGTGAAACGAATTGCCAGTCCAGGTTCGATGCATGACACAGGGTGCTCGGGGCTGGTGCACTGGGATGACCCAGAGGGATGGGACGGGGAGGAAGGTCGGAGGGGGTTCAGGATGGGGAACACAGGTACACCTAGGGTAGATTCATGTCAATGTATTGGCAAAACCAATACAATATTGTAATTAGCCTCCAATTAAAATAAATAAATTTATATTAAAAAAAACTTTAAACTCTTTCTGAAGTGTAATTTTCACAAGGTAAAATCCTGTAAGGAAAAATGAATATGTATAAAAATGTCATTTAACTCATCAATGAATTAATGAGGGAAGAACCTATAATATGTTTGCACAAGTTTGAAGGAGACTCTTGACATATGTATAAATCTGTATGTATATATATGTGTCGCAGTGCCTCTCAGGTGGCTCAGTGGTAAAGAATCTGCCTGCCAATACAGGAGATGTGGGTTCAATCCCTGGGTGGGGAAGATTCCCTGGAGAAGGAAATGGCAACCCACTCAGGTATTCTTGCCTAGAAAACCCCATGGACAGAGGAGCCTGGCTGTCTACAGTCCAGGGGGTTTCAGAGTTGGACATGACTTAACACACGCATACATAAACATACACATACATGTGTATAGTCAGGAATGCTGAAATGAAGTTGCTAATAGATGCAGAGCTGCTAAGCATTCTATAAAGCAGTAAAATGTTTGAAGTTGTCAATTTTTTTTTACAGCGTAGAAATCAAATGAAACTGTACCAGACAAAATTTATTTACATCATGATGAATGGTAGTTATACTCATTGTTATTTTTCTACAAGTTAATATACCCCTACAGAGATGTGAAGTAGTCCAGTCCATAACAATCAATCAAAAGTACACATTTTTTATTTTAAAAATTTTATAAATTTCAGTTTATTTACCTTTGGTTGTGCTGGGTCTTTATTGCTGCACAAGGTTTTATCTAGCTGTGGTCAGCAGGGACTATTCTTGGTCACGGTGTACTGGCTTCTCATTGCAATGGCTTCACTTGTTGTGGAGCACACGCTCTAGGCCACGTGGGCTTCAGTAGTTGAAGCTCTGTGGGCTCAGTAGTTTCAGTTCCTGGGCTCTAGAGCACAGACTCAGTAGTTGTAGCACATGGGCGTAGTTGCTTGGTGGCATGTGGAATCTTCTTAGGTTAAGGACCAAACTTGTGTTTCCTGCACTGGCAGGTGTATTCCTCACTCCTGAGCCATCAGGGAAGCCCCAAAGTGCATATTCTTATGTGTATAGGACCTAGGGCTAGAGAGCAAAGGGAAACCTCAGCCTTCCATATCTCTCTTCCTACCTTCAGCTTCCTTGTGCAATAATATAAAGCTACAGGCCTGTGGACACCCAGCCCTCAGGGCAGGATGAACACATACCCTTGACCCTGTGGATGATTTGTCCAGATAGGAGGTGCATGGCTGGTGAAGGATCAGAACAGGTGCTTCTAAACTTCGAAGGCCAGAGCAGGAACCTAGTTGCCCATGTCTAATGGCTGCAGATGTTTTCTGCCATGAAATTTACTTACTTATTTACTAATACTTGCTCACTGTTACCCTTCACTACTTTGCAAGTTACATGTGGTTAAGAATCTTTATCTGATTTTATTCACAACTGTAATTTTAGCTCCTGGAAAGATGTTTTACAGCATTTTTTTTTAAACTTTGTATTTTGTATCAGGGTCTAGCTGATTAACAATGTTGTGATAGTTTCAGGTAAACAGCTAAGGGGCTCTGCCATACATACACATGTATCCATTCTTCCCCAAACTCCCCTCCTATCCAGGCTGCCACATAACACTGAGCAGGGTTCACCGTGCTATACAGTAAGCCCTTGTTGGTTATCCATTTAAAATATAGCAGTGTGTTAATAAATATGGTTGAATGGATCCTTGTCCTCAACACAGTACTTGTTTTGTGAGATATATTTGTAAATATATATTTCAGGAAAGAATGACGGTTTGAACAATAGTAGAATAAAAAATTAATTTCTGAAGTGCAAACATTTTTAAAAATTTAATTTTATAACATAATATGTAATATAATGGTACATTATAGATTTCTAAACAGCTTATTGGTACATAGTTCATATACTATACAGCTTGCTCATGTAAAGTATAAAGTGTAACCGCTTTTAGTTAAATCACAGTATGTGCAACTATCATTACAATCAATTTTAGAGCAACATAAAAACTTTAACAGATTTTAAAAAACTGAAATATGGGCTTGCAATAGTTGTACCTCTGAATATATGGATAAAATAAGTGCCATTTTGTAGAATAAATTTTGTGTGCCTGTATAATTATATCTAAAGGATTAAAGTTTGCAACTTACATTTTTCATAGAGTTTCTGAACAATGAAAATTGCATGAAAAAATTCAAAGCTTCAAAGGATCTAATTTGAGGTATTCTATAGTCCATTGTGCCTTCACAGTTTTTAAGCCAAAAATCCCTATTTGTCTACTTCAGATGCTGTTTCAAGGGCTAAAGGTGATGTCAAAGAGCTATTACTTAAAATAATCTTAAAAATTTTGTGACTCTTTAAACCAAACCAAACAAAAAATTAAAAGTATCTTTAACAAATTCAATGGACTTTTAAAAATGAACATGGGAAATGTAGACTATTGAGGCTAAAACTTTTTATAATGTTCAACCAACATTTTTATTTTCTGAAACTGCTTTCACATTCCTTAATTATCTCAAGACCCTCCCCCATTGAAAGGGAGGCATTCATTCTTTCAAAAAGTCCCTAACACAAAGAAATTGCTTTGAGGTTTAAAATAAGTACAGCTTGTTGAGTTCTTAGGAAAATCATAGCCTAAAAATAAGTACTTTTGATTTGTAAAAATCAGACTTAGTTGAAGGAAGAACAGTTTTTCCTTTAAATCCTGAAAGCCACACCTGGAAATCTGAAGCACATTTTCACAAAGAATTACAAGGGATAAAGGATGGTAGTGGTGGTTTAGTCACTCAGTTGTGTCCAACTCTTGCGACCCCATGGACTGTAGCCCGTCAGATTCCTCTGTCCATGGTGTTTCTTGGGCAAAAATACTAGAGTGAGTTGCCATTCTTTTTTCCAGGGGATCTTCCTGACCAGGGATCAAACCCATGTCTTGTGTCTCCTGCATTGGCAGGTGGATTCTTTACCACTGAGCCACCAGGGATGCCTAGTGGTTTTCTAAAAAGGCAGATAAGAGCCTGTACAACTAAGTGACTTGAGAGAGGAAGTAGAGCTGAGAATTCGGATCTTTTGTTTTAGATTTGAAAGCCCAGGAAGTAGGACTGAGTTTTTCATCAAGCAAGTCACTTTGTCTACACTTTGAATTGTATAATAAACACACTGAGACAGTTTCAGATGAGTTAAGAACATCAAACTCAATGCTACTTTTTTATGAATGTTACCAAGGAAGTGTGCAAACCTTTCAATTACATGACATTCCCTGGAACGCTGAGCAAGCCTACCAAAGGCACTGGGCACAGGGAGGAGAGAGGGCATCCATGTCCATGTCGGTGAGCCTGCGGCCAGCCCACCAGGCTCTACATGCTCCATGGGGGTGGAGGGGAGAGCAACTGAGTAGCTGCTTTCCTGCGTGGAGGATTTGAACGCAGAATGCAGAAGCATTCAACATCAGTATATTGGAAGAGACTGCTGGGAAGGGGATCCCATCATGAAGGGAATGGCAGGCTCCATGCTCATGAGTGTGAGATCCCAGCCCAGTGCTCACAAGACCCACAGGGATGCCAGACCTCAGAGGTGCAGGTTCAGGGAGTTAAAAGAAATCTATTCAAGATCTGGTTATGCTATGAATTTCTGTCTGATGATGAGTTCATTGTTTAAGTTCTATGAACATATCTTTTAGTTTTAAGAAGTGAGCCTAAAATACCTTCTTACAAGGTGGGTTGGAGGATTAAAAATAAGGTGTGTGTGTGTGTGCATGCTTGTGTGTGTGTGAATGCATGTGTGTGTGTGTGTGTGTGAGTGAGTGTCTAGAAATGTGTGAGACACATCATAACTCCCCAAAGCTCCTTAAAGAGTCCAGTCTAGAATCCTGGGTTGCTTCAACCACACCTCTGCAAAGAAAGGCAAATAATGATTTAAAACACTTAAGCAAATTGGCCATCTAGTCCATTCTTTACTACAGATGCTAAAAGTGGTAATATATTAATGAAAGTGAAAGTGTTAGTCACTCAGTTGTGTCCGACTCTCTGCTACCCCACGGACGTAGCTTGCCAGGCTCCTCTGTCCATGGGATTCTCCAGGCAATAATACTGGAGTGGGTAGCCATTCCCTCCTCCAGGGGATCTTCCTGACCCAGGGATCAAACCCGGGTCTCCTGGATTCTTTACCATCTGAACCACCAGGGAAATGTACATTTAATCTACCCCTTTCCTTCCCTCTATCTCTGGTGAAAGTGATCATGAAATCTACAGAGCCCATAATTTAGAGAATGCTTAGGTCTTGGATGTTATGCAAATGGGCAATTCAGCCTTGAAATGGCTGTCTGTAAGAAATTAAAGAGTTGCTTTTCACTAAAAAGCCATACAAGCCAAAAGAAGTGTAATAGAAGTTCAAGAGCCCTTATTAATGCATGAAGTTACCCATCACGTCATCAACAACACTCTCTACCTAACAGATGGGAGAGCAGGCGTGGGCCATCACGTGGCTGTGAGATTAAGTGGAGGAAAAGTTGCCTAAGTTACCTTGTGTGACTTCTCTTATTGTTTCAAATACAAGTTGGACCAAAGCTTTTTTGACAGTATGTTCTGAAACATGGTGTACCCAAGAAGAACCACAAATTTGTCACCTGGGTCCCTAAGCCTTAATAACATAAGACTCTCTCCAAACTAAACTACAGTGGTAATTAGCAAATATAAGCCAGAGGTCCTTGGAAACAGAGATATAGAGGGTAGGCTTTTCTTTTGAACAATCCATGAAAATGTATAATAATTAAGAGTTAGGAGGAGTCATACAATTACAATTAATCTAACTTATTTTTTCCTCGTCTTTTTCCTTCTTTGAAACCTGCACTAACATCCCTACTTCATCCACAAAATATTTCTGTGCAACTCCACTTAATTTTAACCCTGGCTTTATTTAAGGTTCTTTATCATTTATGTACATAGTTTTTATTTTAAACTATTCTCTAGTGAAGCCCGCTCTGTGAATATGTTGCTTGGTAAACATGCCCCTTAGTTATTTTGTGTATGCATTTCTTATCCTTTCTCTTTGATCATGATCTTCATGAAGAAAGGAATAGTGCTTTCCTTACCTCACTTTTTATTCGTTTGTTTTGTATTTATCTTTTTAATTTATTTTGGCTGATATTTAAATCTAATAGACATTTAATGCAGAGTTACCATCCAAAATAAATTGTATTTAAGGCAGAAATATATTTTGAGAACTTCTATAATGAAAGTCATTCATATTTGTTGTTGTTCAGTCCCTCAGTGGTGTCCAACTCTTTGCCACCCCATGGACTGCAGCACACCAGGCTTCCCTGTCCTCCACTATCTCCTGGAATTTGCTCAAGTTCATGTCCATTGAGTCTGTGATGCTCTCTAACCATCTCATCCCCTGATGCCCTCTTCTCCTTTGGCTTTCAGTCTTTCTCAGCATCAGGTTCTTTTCCAATGAGTCAATTCTTGGGGGCAGGAGGAGACGGGAACGACAGAGAATGAGGTGGCTGGATGGCATCACCGACTCTGTGGACATGAGTTTGAGTGAACTCCGGGAGTTGGTGATGGACAGGGAGGCCTGGCGTGCTGTGATTCATGGGGTCGCGGAGAGTCGGACACGACTGAGCGACTGAACTGAACTGAAAGAGAGGTTGGTTCTCTGTCAGCTTTAGTTTGACAATCATTTTAAATAAACTTTAAAAAGTAATATAGAATCATTGAAAAACTTTTCAAGTATTATGGAAGAGCAAAAAGTTAAATTTATTCTTAATAACAACCCCTTACTTAGTAGTTTAGTGTATATTCAGATTTTTTCTCCTTTGTTTTTTTCTTTCCTTCCTCACTCCCTTTTCTTTGCTTTCTTTTTCTCTTTCTTCTTTTCTCCCTCTCTATCTCCCTCCCTTCTCCTTCCTCCTCCTTCCTCTCCCTCTTTTCTTTCTTTATCCTCAGTATAATCACTGCCTTTATTTTTATTGTGGTAAAATATTCACAGCATAAAATCTGCCATCACAGCCATTTTTAGGTGTACAAGTCAATGGTATTAATTACATTTACAATATTGTACAACCATTAATACTCTCTGTTTCCCAATTTTTCCCCTTAATTAAATACTATTCACACTGCTGCTTGCTTTTTCACTTGCTCTATAAAATCTCATTGGATGAAGCCTTCATCTCCAAGTACTCTTTTAGTTGTTTCATAAAGAATTGGCAAAATGGCAGAGGAGTTTGGGGGAGAATGGATGCATGTATATTTATGGCTAAGTCCCTTTGCTATCCACCTGAAACTATCACAATATTGTTAATCAGCTATACCCTAATGGAAAATAAAAAGTTTAAATTAATAAAAAAAAAGAATAGACAAAACTGGGAAAAAAGATTTTATTTCGAACAATTTGTCTACTTAACATGTTCTTAGGATCCTTGAAGATGAGAGAAAAATCTGCTGGAATTATCTTTTTTCAGAGTGTAAAAAGGAATATTTTATATTTAAGTAATAACTTGTTCCAGTTTATATGCTTGGAACATGTTATTCAGAAGCTCTTTATCACTTTTATGAGAACTCTGTTTTCACACAATAAGTGAGTCACATACTCTTTAGTTGCAAATGATGCCAATGGTCATCTGACCAACTCATTTATGATCAGAATCCATTTTACAGAATCAGCCACTAGGTCACTGTGGCTCTTTAATCTTCTTTACTGATAGGGAATATGTTACTGTACAGCCTTCCAAGGCAGCCCTTTCTTTTCCCGAGGTATCAAAAAAATTACTTCTTGTTTTTTTCTCTCCCTACCTGGAACTTTTGCCCATTGGGTTTATTTTAAATCTTAGTGCCTTTTTGAGCAAATACAACCCCTCTTTTCAAGTGATACTTGAATATAATCATCAACTCCCTCCTGAATATTCAGTTTTACTAAGATAAACACCCCGATTACTTCAGCAGTTCTTGATAGCCTGTGGTCTCATGTTCCTCACCAACCTGGTGATTTTCTCTTGAGTTGTATTTCCATTGAACCATTTTCTCCTTAAACTACAATGCTTGGAACTGAAGATAATAGTTCTGATAAATTCTAAATGCTTTCAGGTAGAGCAAAAATTTCTTTTATATGTTTTACTTCAAACTCCTAATTCGTTACACAATAATTTTATGGTAGAGATTTAAGATTCAGATTAAATTCGCTACTAACACAGTATGGGTACCTCCTTTAATCATTTATTTCAGACTTGACTTTGTGACAATGGAGTCTTTCTAGTTTAGAAAGAACCAAAAATTCATGTAACATGATCACATTGAGAGATAGTTAAGGTCGAAACACGTACCTCCAAATCTTGCTCTCTTATGTAAAACCACCAGCTTTTCTTACAACATCAAAGGAGACACTGAAACGCGAGGCACAGATAATGAGCTGCCAAATGTTTTGATGGTCGCCCGTCATTTCTGTAGCTTCGCTGGAAGGAGGAATGTGGGAGTGTGGGAATTCACACTCCAGAGCTGGTCTTTTAGCAACATGTAACAGACGCGGAGAGGAGGACTAGTTCTGATAATCTAAGTGAGAATTCTAGCTCTAGTGCCTTTCTCTTATCCATCTTGAGGGATCACTACTTTCAATGTGAAGACAGTAAAAAAACACTTGTAATAATTGGGCCAAAGTCCTTATGAGCTAGAGATATGTCTTCCCAGGTGGCACAGTGGTAAAGAATCTGCCTGTGATGCAGGAGATGCAAGAGACGCTGGTTCAAGCCGTGGATTGGGAAGATGCCCTGGAGGAGGAAATGGCAACCCATTCCAGTGTTCTTGCCTGGAAAATTCCATGGACAGAGGAGCCTGTGGGCTATCATCCTTGGGGGTGGCAGAGCTGGACATGACTGAGCATGCACACACACCTAAAATTTATTACCATAGGCTTCAGTGTCTTTACTATTTCATGTCAAACCTGGATTATGGACATTTGTCTTTCCTTCCATTTTTTAGTAGTATGCAAATATTCAGTAATATGTAAATATTTAGTAACATGTAGATATTCGTAATCTGTAATTATTCAGGGCTTCCCAGGTGGCTCAGTGGTAAAGAGTCCACCTGCCAATGCAGAAGATGCAGGTTTGATCCCTGGGTCGGGAAGATCCCCGGAGAAGGAAATAGCAACCCACTCCAGGATGCTTTCCTGGAGAATCCCATGGACAGTGGAGCCTGACGGCCTCAGTCCATGGGGGTCTCAAAGAGTCGGACATGACTTAGCAACTGAACAACAGTGATAACAACAGGGTGTTGACTAGGGCATTGGCGAGGCCCCATATGGGGAGCCAGCAATTTGTTATAATAAATTATTAACAAATAGCTCAACTCAGAATGAGACAATGTGAATAGAAGGAAAAGAGAAAGAACTGACTGGGTTTCTGGTCCAACTGACTATAAAGGAGAAGGAATGAAAGATTTTGAAGTTCTTGGCTTGATGGAAGGGGAGCATGGCGGTGTCATTAATGAGATAGGACACAACGTACTAGGAGAGGTTGGGAGGAAGCAGATGGAAATTCCCTTGAGTGCAGGCATTGAATTTTTGCATTGTTCTGTCATTAACATAGCCCAATACCTGGCATAGATTCAGTACTTCGACATTTCATTTGAAGAAAGCAGTGAGTAAGTGCATGAGACAAGGGGAATTTAGGTGTACAGTTTGGAACGTGATGAATTGGAGGTTTCATCCATGTGAAAACATCTCTGCTCTTAACTTCCCCACACTCCATGATATATATTTTAATATCTTCCTCAAGCATTTATCCTAGCTATCTCAACTTTATAGCTATTTAGAAGCAGGCCAAATTTCTTTTTACAAGACTATAAATACTTGGAGTCAGAGTCCATATCTCACTTAATAGCTATGCACACTATCATGCTTCATAAATATAGGACTGGGAAATAGTTGAAAGGTAGAGTCTGAAGCTTAGAGAGAGACATCATGTCTTTGATTTCACCATATGTTGCTTAAACCTGACAGTGCTTTAATAATAGTTGATGATTTAGCTGGAGTGGTTCACAGTGACCTCCCCCATTTAGCAAGCAGTCATGTACTTTTTTGTTAAAGTGAAGTGAAGTAGGTATACAAAAAGACAGTCTGCTAAATATGGTTAGTTCATAATAGAAATTAATGCCCGATGTGCCCTCCTAAAATATCTAAGGTCGTTTGTGAAGTTTCTTATGTTTTCAAAAGCAGGTCTTCTTTAAAAGCCTGCTCCTAATTTAGGAGACTTCAGAAAGGATATCAGTACAAAACTAAGTGAATTGTGTTTGAATTCCATGTTATGGTATTATCTATGGAGCTGACCTCCTCCTGACACCTTCAGAGAAGCTGGTAGAGCTGGATTCTGTAAAACAAGGTGACTTTGATAAAGGCCATGCCTCCCTCCAATCCCGAAAAAATCGGCCTGAGGAAAGAAATCACGTAGAAATATGATGACAAAAAGCCTTGCTCGTAAATCCAAAAGGCATTTTGACACTAGTGAAAAATCCATACTGGTGACTACTGTCCTCAGATTCTGAAAACAAAGAGACTTATTCAATTAGAGGTTAAATTTACTATTATTTGCAAAGAATATATATGATGTCAGTTTAAAATCAGTCATGTTTTGTTTCTGTGTTACAATTTAGATTTCTCAAATAATTTTAAATTAGCAGCCTTCACAGTTCAGATTGCTGTAGTAGTCTATAAATTAGTAGACATCAGTTATATCAGCACAGTAAAAACACAGCAACATGTTGATGGGACATGTGATGATGCGAAATATTTTAGGGTACTCTTGGCTTCTGCCAATGGCTGAGTGCCTTTGCTGTCCAGCTGAAGCTATCACAATGTTGTTAATCAGCTACATGCTGTGCTGTGTTTAGTTGCTCAGTCATGTCTGACTCTTTGCGACCCATGGACTGTACCCTGCCAGGCTCCTCTGTCCATGGGGAATCTCCAGGCAAGGATCCTGGAGTGGGTTGCCATGCCCTATTCCAGGAGCTCTTCCCAACCCAGGGATCGAACCCAAAACTCCCACATTGCAGGGGATTCTGTACTGCCAGAACCACCAGGGAAGCCCAAGAATACGGGAGTGGGTAGCCTATCCCTTCTCCAGGGGTTCTTCCCTATCCAGGAATTGAACCAGGGTCTCCTCCATTGCAGGTGGATTCTTTACTAACTGAGTGACTGCTGCTGCTGCTAAGTCGCTTTCAGTTGTGTCTGACTCTGTGCGACCTCAGAGATGGCAGCCCACCAGAATTCCGTCCCTGGGATTCTTCAGGCAAGAACATGAGTGGGTTGCTATTTCCTCCTCCAATGCATGAAAGTGAAAGGTGAAAGTGAAGTTGCTCAGTCGTGTCTGACTCTTTTACTAGGGAAGCCCATTAATCAGCTATACTACAAAACAAAATAAAAAAAAAAAAAATGAAGTTGACAATCCAGTGGGGAAAGAAAGTGAAAGTGTTAGTGGCTTACTTGTGTCCAACTCTTTACAATGCCATGGACTATAATCCACCTGGCCCCTCTGCCCATGGAATTCTCCAGGCAAGAATATTGGAGTGGGTTGCCATTCCCTTCTCCAGGGGATCTTCCCAACCCAGGGACTGAACCCGGGTCTCTTGCATTGCAGGCAGATTCTTTACCATGTGAGCCACCAGAGGCAGTTTCAGTACAGTGTGATTAGCTCTATGGCAGGATGAGAAAGAGTTTTAGAGAAGGTGGTATACCTCTCCATGGGTGGGCATCGCCAGACAAAAGTAAAAAGGGAAGGTGTTGGGGAGAAAGAAAAGCAAAGGTGAGTATGTTACGATGAAGAAGAGGCAGGAGCCTCTGGGAAGAAGACAAAAGTTTGCCATGTTAGTAACTTTGGACTTTAACCTGAAGGCAAAGGGCAGAGAGAATGACAAACACACCAAGAACCTGAGAAGATAATAAAACTAGGGGCACAAGGTGTCTCTGAAGTCAAGAAATAGAGTGTGGCCAGGAGTGCCAAACATTTGCGAGAGGTGAAGTAAGATAAAGGCTATCAAGTGTCCATCGCGTATAGTAACAGAGAGATTGCTGATAACTTTGATGAGCAATGCTGTATCGAGTGATGGGAAGGCAAGCTGGTTTGCAAGAAGTGGAGGAGTGTTGGGACTTCCCTGGCAGTCCAGTAGTTAAGACTCTGTTTTTCCAGTGAAGGGAATGAGGGTCTGATCCCTGGTCAGGGAACTAATACCCCATATGTTCATGGCCAAAAAACAAACAATAAGTTCAGGAGTGAATGGGAGGTGAAGAAGTAGATGAAGAAAAGAAGGCAATAGCTAAAAAGGAAGGTGCAGTCAGGTGGGTTTCTGTTGCTGTTTGTTTCTTTGCTCAGTTTGTTTTAAACTTAGAGATATTTGAGTTGTTTTTGTGCAGCTTACATGGAGCCAATGGCAAGGGAAAGGCTGGGGTAAAGAAGAGCAGCCTGGAAGGAATGAAGAAACCAAGTATACATGGAAAGATGGAAGCATCTTCAGCAGTGTGGGAACCCCTTTGATACAGAGAAGCCAGAAAAAAAGAGTAGGGTGCCAGGTACTTCGTAGATGACATGACAAGGAGCTGAAGACTTACCTCTTTAATGGACCCCATTTTCTTTGCAAAGTGGGAGTTGAGACTGTGAGTTTAGGATCTGGCCAATTATAGGTGTTCAATAAGTATTTTATAATGAAGAAATAAGTAAAAGAAAAATAAACGTGGGAAAGATGTTTGGGTAGGAAATTTTAGCAAAGTTACAGAAGATTGTGGAAGAAATGCTCTGGAGTAAAGGGGAATTTCTTAGGGTAGGAGAGGACGGTAACTGAAGGCTCAGTTAAGACAGGTCCCCCATGAGTCAGCAGACAAACTCTTCTGAGAGAAGTTTGCATGATTGTTTTTCAGTTGTTCTCAGGAGCCTTTGGATTTAGGTTTCACAAGCATCAACCATTCTGGTAGATAACACTAACTAGTTTGGAATGATGGTCTGAGGATATTTGAGGTTGAACGGAGGCAAATATCCTTGGAGTTCAAGGAGCTGGTTTTCTGGGAGATCATATGTGTTGTCAATGATGATGTTATTGGTCAGGATGATGACAGAACATGGGTGGAAAAACGGCCAGTCCAGCAGGTACTGTAGTCTTTGAGGAAGGGCAGTATATGGACAGTGTGAGATGGCAGTGAGGAGACTGATGGGGTGATGGAAATCGTCCAGCAAGTTATGAACATTTGTAGTTTATCTTTATAATGCAAAAGTCTAAAAATTAAAATCTTGGTACATATCAGAAAATAAATACTCACATACACCTGGCACACAGCTAGCAAACATTTCCAGAAATTTAAGACCTTCACGCAAATTTGTTCTCTAGTTGCTATTGCTCATTGATCTGAAAAATAAGAATTAAGAAAAAACAATCAGTGAAAGTCTAGTGAAATATTGGTTTTCTGCAAAAAGCCAGGGTGAAATAGCTTTATTTGGAGATAAGGTGAAGTTTTCGGACATTATACACATATATGGGTGAAGTATAATGAAAAAGACTCTGATACTGGGAAAGATTGAGGGCAGGAGGAGAAGAGGGCAACAGAGGATGAGATGGTTGGATGGCATCACTGACTTGATGGGCATGAGTTTGAGCCAACTCCGGGAGATAGTGAAGGACAGGGAAGGCAGGCATGTTGCAGTCCATGGGGTTGCAAAGAGTCAGACACGACTGGGCGACTGAACAACACTGAATACTGAGGATACATCTGCACCCATTGCTGCTGGTGAGAACTCTTCTCCAAGGAAACAACTGTTCAGTAAGCCCAGTGCTTTCTCTTTGACCTGTTTCTGAATCCACTCTGAAGCATTATTGATTTCCTTTTGTTTGAAAATGGTTCCTAGCACAAGAAAGTGTGTAATTTCTAAACATTGAGTCCAAAATTCACTTGTACTTGGTTGGCATTTTTGAAGGTTAGAAACAAAATCTTGAGAGGCATGCAATGAAGTTGGTTCATTTTCTGAACGCTTTAGAAAGCGTAAGGGAGAAGGAGAAGAAAAGAAGAATAGAGAAAGACTGGTTAGAGCAAGGAAAAGGGGGCTTATCCTAGAAAACTTGAGGCCAGGACTAAACTAGAGATGTTTGCTCTAGTGGGAAGGAAGTTTGATTCCTGCGTTCAAATCTTAGCTGTGATACTTCTCACCCGTGAGAACCTGAAAGTTTTATAACTTGTCTCTGATCCTGTTTCCTCAGTCTGCGAAGTGGGCACAATAACATGAAAAGAATAGGCTGATGGTGAAGGCAAAAGCAAGAGCCTTTAGGTAAAGGGCCCACCACAGAGCCTGACAGATCGGCAGTGCTCACCAGGGGTTTTCTCCCCTCTAGGAATGTTCTTTTTTTTTTTTTAATTTTTTTTATTGAAGTATAATTGATTTACAATGTTGTGTTAGTTTCAGGTGTGCAGCAAAGTAAATCAGTTATACAAATGATATATATGTATGTATATATATTACATACATACTCTTTCTTAGATTCTTTCCCCATATAGGTCATTACAGATCATTGAGTAGAGTTCCCTGTGCTATACAGTAGGTTCTTATTAGTTATCTGTTTTATGTATAGTACTGTGTATATGTCAATTTGCAGCAACATGGATAGACCTAGAGATGAAATAAGTCAGACAGAGAAAGACACATATCATATGAGATTGCTTAGCTGTGGAATCTATAAGAAGGATACAAATAAACTCATCTACAAAACAGAAACAGATGTAGAAAACGAACTTATGGTTACCGGGGGTAAGGAGGTGGTGGGGATAAATCGGGAGACTGGGACTGACACATAGACACTGCTCTAGGAATGTTTTAAGTTCATTGCGATACTACGAACTTTTCATTGTCAGCTAGGGAGCTACTACATTTTTAAATCAGGTCCTGATTTTTGTTCAACTTGATCAGCCTCCTATTAGGAAAGACCATTGATAATTATGGCATCAGGTATAGCAACCCGGTGCTTCCTATTTTTGGATGCTGTGTAGACAGCAGCAGTGGCCCCCGTCAGCCGCAGGAGGGCTCCTGTGCTGATAAAGCGGCGGAGCCCAACCCTGACCCAGAGTGCTTTACTTTCTCATCCTACCAGGACCTTGATCAGTCAGTGCACATTCCTGCCCAGTCTCGCTGGAGATTTGAATTACACATTGTTAGCTAAACCTGACGCTTGGCCAAAGAGGTACTTAGTGGCACTTATGAAAGAACGAACGATCAAATGACACAGCCTCGCCAAAGCATCATTATCTTTCTGTTGAGTGATACTTTAAGCCTTGCTGTGCTTCTGGATCCTTTGAAGAACGCAGTGTCTACGTTGGACTAGCTTAGGATGACCATGTTTGAAGATGACAAATAGTGGCTGGAAAGTGTGAGGTTGCTATACACGCTGCCTTCCAACAGCGGGGGAAGAGGGTTTACTCTGAAGTTGGCATAAGTGCTTGTCTTTGATAGCAAGCCTCTGCACATGGGGGTTCCAGGAAAACCCTACCTCAGCTTCCGTTTCTATGTCCCTGAATCACTTCTATTTTTATGCTTTGTCATATTTATTTTATGACAATGAATGTGTGTATCTTCGAAACCTCATAGAGAGGAAAAATAATTAGGCATTTGATTCCACTTGTATTTCTCCATTTAGACTTTTTAAACTGTTGAAATGCATATCCAAGGACATTCAACTTTAATCATGTTGATAAGTAAATAACTTGCTTCAAAATAAAAAAAATTTTTAAAAAGGGCTCAGCAATTTGTGGTGAATTTAAGACAACTTGTTTACAGGAAATATTTTCATGTCAGAAACTAGAAAAGAAGCTCCCTAGTTCACATCTTAGAATTTTCTCATTTTGACTTATAGTTTGAAAAACCTTAGGTGCTACCATGTTCCAAATACTGTGATAAGTATATAAAATACAAAAATGAACAGATAATCTCTTAGCCTCAAGGTTATATTCTAATGTAGGAATAAATACATGCAGGAACAAGTTAAAACTCAAGAAGAAATAGATTTGTTATGGATCCCCAGGTACTGCAGTGGTAAACAATTCACCTGCCAATGTGGGAAACACAAGAGATGCAAGTTCGATTCCTGGGTCGGGAAGATCCCTGGAGAAGGAATTGGCAGCTCACTCCAGTATTCTTGCCTAAAAAATTCCGTGGACAGAAGAGCCAGGTGGGCTACAGTCTATGGAGCTGTAGAGTCAGACATGCCTGAGCTCATACATAGCATTACAGAGAAGCATAAGAGAAAATTCTGAATTTCACCTGAAGGAACCAGGGAAGTCATCCTGGAGGAGGTGACATTTGAAGAAAGGATATATGAGATTATGAGTCAGATGTGGTTGAGTAGTGAAGAGGGCAACATTCTGGGTAGAGAGAAAAAAAAAATCCAGAGTGCACGTGGTTTTGAGAATATCAAGTAGTTTAAAAAGTCTATCTTGAAAGTTAATTGTGACTGAGAAGGTGAGTGTGAATCTGAGGGTAAGGTTAACATAATTTTCTAAGTCCTTCAATCTTAAATGACTGGTCACTTATGGTGACCAGCAGAAGGGCTTCTCTTTAGGTAAACATATCCAGGGGGGGACCTCTTCGTCAAGGCAAATGTGTGTTCTTTTTACCACATATATGTAGGCAGTCTCTCCTTTTATTTTCTTTATCTCTTTTATTTTTATTTATTTATTTATTATTTTATCTCTTTATCTCTTATTTTCTTTATCTCTTTATCTTGATGATTAGGGAATATAGAGGATACATCGTGGATATTTTTGCGATACTGTTGGTGTAGTTTTACAATCATATCAATGCTAAATTAGCATCGTTCTGTTATTTATGGGTGTCTGAAACATGCCTTCTTATCCCGTTCAACTGCAAAGTAAACCAATAAATAAATAGAAAAAGGGATTAACTTTTATTTATTATTTATAGCCTACCCAAAAATTGCTAACAGTTTTATATGTAGTATCTCATTCAAGCCTTACTATTATCTGATAGGACTATTTATTATAATCATGTTAACGTACTTTCACCATTAGACTGGCATCATTGAAAGCATCATATTTATCTATGTGTTTTCAGTATTTTTTATGAGGTATAGCAAATAACAGGCACTCATAAATATTCATTTAATGTAGAAATACGGTGAATCTCCCTTGCCCTCATTCAATCGAAAGTAATAAACAGTAGCTTCTCTCAATTTCCTTGAGAACTGTCCCTTGGTTGGCAATGTGCAAACACTGGTGAATCATCTGCTCTGCCCCTGCTCCTGGACCTCATCTCATCCATGTCTCCCAACGCTCACTGGACTCCGGATACACACCTGTTTCTCAAATAAGCCAAGTCCCTTTCTCAGCCCTTTCTCAGAACCTTGGCCCTTGCTCTTTCTCCTGCTTGTGATAATCTCCCCTTAGGTGTCCCCACAGGTTGCTCATAAGTTCGATCCAGCTATTGCCCAAAGCATCAGAGTATAAGCCAGGAGCACCACCTCCCTACCCTTCCTCCATCCAGCACTCCTGCAGTCCTGCTGTATTTAATTCTTTCTCTGAAGCATTAAATACATCTTTAAAAAAGATCTATCTATAGTCCACGTCCTTCCACCAGGTGCAAATTCTATGATGTCTGGCTTAGGACAGTGCTTCACAAACAGTTGTTAAGAAAATGGGTGAAAGGATGAAAGAAAGATGTATGAATCAAAGAAGGTTTGAAGATTACGGTTAGAAATTTTCTCCCATCTGAGATACCCTCATGACAGCAGAGTTTACAGCAACAAACTGACCCCTGAGGGTTCAGAAAGGACCCTCTCTCTCCGATTCCCCTACCTGCCTTTTTCTGTTTCCCAGCATCTCTCTGCCATCAGTGGGGACCCTGTGTTTTGTATTTCTCCTCTACTTCTTTTTCCTCCCACCAGATGGCACTATGTCTTCACTATTGAAAGCTCTAGGTGTGCATAGGTTACTTTTCTTTTCTTTGTTCTTCTCTACACTACGCGAATCTTCATATTTAACAAACAGGTTCCAAATTCCAAGATCCACAAATGTTAATGACATGTGTTGAACTAACAGCCTTAAATACTATTCCTCTAAAATGAAAAAGTAGCTGAGCTGTATTATATCTCAATATTATATCTTATGGCTTCCCAGGTGGCTCAGTAGTAAAGAATGTGCCTGCCAATGTAGGAGATATAAGAGACGTAGGTTCGATCCCTGGGCCAGGAAGATCTCCTGGAGTAGGAAATGGCAACTCACTCCTGTGTTCTTGCCTGAAAAATCCCATGGACCGAGGAGCCTGGCAGGCTACACAGTCTGCTGCTGCTGCTGCTAAGTCGCTTCAGTCGTGTCCAACTCTGCGACCCCATAGATGGCAGCCCACCAGGCTCCCCTGTCCCTGGGATTCTCCAGGCAAGAACACTGGAGTGGGTTGCCATTTCCTTCTCCAGGGGATCTTCCCGACCCAGGGATCGAACCTGGGTCTCCTGCATTGTAGGCAGACACTTTGCTGTCTGAGCTACCAGGGAAGCTAACTAATACTGTGGGACAGCCCAAATGTTGGAACATTTCATAGAAATTCTACACTCAATGAAGAGAAATTTGTCATTATTTCTCTTATATAGAGTGGTGCATCAGGTACAGGCTTCTGCTCTTCAGTTCCAAGTTTATACAGACATACAGAAGAAATATAGAAATTCACATGATTGTCCCCTAATTTAAATGGAATTATAAGCAGTAGGGCTAACACGCTTTCCAAATCTTTGACTGACTTTCAAAAATGTTTTCAAAGTAATGGCAATAGTTTCCAGGTTTTACTAAAATAATGTATTCCACAGATAGCAATTTAAAAAATCTCTGAGAAAATTTGAAAATGTCTGATGTAGAATCATCTCATTATGGTGTAAAATCAGTGCTTCTCGAAATCTTTAAATCATGTTTCATCTTACTGGTGCTCTCAGATTTAAAAATTTTAGAAGGACAGTCTCTAGTTCCTTGCAGAAAACTCCCTGTCTACTTTTCACCAAGCATGTTTGGTCCATGAGAATATCAAATATGCTTAACATTTTTCTATTAAATACTCTTACTCTCTTAGGAAGAGTAAAACAAAGAGGTACCACCAAACACCTATTAAACTGGCTAAAATTAAAAAAAAAATCCTGCCAATACCAAATGCTATAGAGACTGTGGAGCAACAATAGTTCTATTTGTTACTGCTAGGAATGAAAAATGCTACTTTCGAAGACAGTTTGGCAGTTCCTTACAAAACTACGGTCTTACTGTACTATTCAGAAATCACATTTCTAGATATTTTCCCAATTGAGTTGATAACTGATGTTCACACAAATACCTGCATGCATTTGCTTATAGCAGCTTTATTCCTAATTGCCAAAAATGTTGGCAGCCACTAAGAGTGAAAAGGTTGGCTTGAAGCTCAACATTCAGAAAACAAAGATCATGGCATCTGGTCCCATCACTTCATGGGAAATAGATGGGGAAACAGTGGAAACAGTGTCAGACTTTATTTTGGGGGGCTCCAAAATCACTGCGGATGCTGATTGCAGCCATGAAATTAAAAGACGCTTACTCCTTGGAAGGAAAGTTATGACCAATCTAGATAGTATATTAAAGAGCAGAGACATTACTTTGCCAACAAAGGTCCATCTAGTCAAGGCTATGGTTTTTCCAGTGGTCATGTATGGATGTGAGAGTTGGACTGTGAAGAAAGCTGATCGCCGAAGAATTGATGCTTTTGAACTGTGGTGCTAGAGAAGACTCTTGAGAGTCCCTTGGACTGCAAGGAGATCCAGCCAGTCCATTTTGAAGGAGATCGATCCTGGGTGTTCATTGGAAGGACTGATGCTAAAGCTGAAACTGCAATACTTTGGCCACCTCACGCGATGAGTTGACTCACTGGAAAAGACTCTGATGCTGGGAGGGATTGGGGGCGGGAGGAGAAGGGGACGACAGAGAATGAGATGGCTGGAGGGCATCACCGACTCGATGGACATGAGTTTAAGTGAACTCCGGGAGTTGGTGATGAACAGGAAGGCCTGGCATGCTGTGATTCATGGGGTCACAAAGAGTCGGACACAACTGAACGACTGAACTGAACTGAACTGAACTGAAGATGTCCTCAATAAGTGAATGCATAAATAAATTGTAGCAGTATGGAATATTATTCGATAATAAAAAGAAATGAGCTATCAAGTCATGGAAGAAAATGGAGGAATATTAAAAGCATTTCAGTAAGCAAAAGGTGGCAATCTGAAAAGTCTAATATGATTGCAACTATGATATTCTGGACAAGAGAAAACTACAGAGACAGTATGCAACTTGATTTTTGACAGCCATCTGAGGAGTAGTGGTGGTGAGAAAGATGAATACATGAAGTGCAGGGGATTTTTAGGGCAGTGAAATTGTTTCATTTGACACTATAAGGGTGGATATATGACATTATATACTTGTCAAAACCCAGAGAACTGTGTCTCACAAAGAGCAACTTTTAATGTAAACTATGGGCTTTAAGAGGAGAATGGGGTGACAGAGGATGAGATGGTTGGATGGCATCATTGATGCAATGGACATGAGTTTGAGTAAACTCTGGGAGACAGTTCAGGACAGGGAAGCCTGGTGTGCTACAGTCCATGGGGTTGCAAAGAGTCGGACACGACTGAGTGACTGAACAACAATGGACTGCAGTGAATAATAATGTCTCAAATGTGACTCATTAATTTTAACAGATGTGCCACAATGATGTATGTAAGATCTTAATGCTAAGGAAAACCGTGTGTGGGGTAGGGGTGTATATGAGAACTCAGCATTATCTGCTCACTTTAAAAAATAAACATAAAGCCATTAAGAGTAAAGTCTACTAATCTAAAAAGATACATAGAATTTAAAAGAATATGACAATTTCATTGCTCGATTTTTATTTCATAAAAATTTTTCAAGATATATTTTAAGAAAGTAATGTTAAATTTTTCTATAGTACCAGAGAATATTAAACTTTGTCTGCAAAGACTGGTAAATTAGTATTTATTTTTCAACTACGTATCTGTGTGAGACTACATATTTTTTACCTACTTCAACCGAAACAACATGTCACATCGGAGTAAAGTAGAAGCAGATATGAAAATCGGCTATCTTCTAGTAATCACAATATTAATAATTTTGCAATTATTTTGTAATTAATAATTACAAAAAAATAAGGAATGCCTGTTTTCTCACTGATTTTTAAAAAATATTTTAATAAAAATTGTTATTTATGTCAGTATGCACTTATTATTTTAATTTTTAAATAAATCATAAGTACTTTAAAGTAAGTGGGTTGTGATACACATATCAGCAAATTGAAAGATGAAAGCTATATGATAAGCTTGATAGATGCTGAAAAAGCTGTCAACAAAGTTCAATGCCCATTTTTGATAAAAAGTAATTGGGGAACAACTTTGAGACTAGGTAAATAATTTCATTTCTTTCAAATTTTCACTCTTTAAAAAAATTACTTATTTCTTTATTTTTGTTTGTGCGGGCTTTCCTCCAGTTGCAGCACGCAGAGGCTACTCTGTAGTTGTGGTGCATGGGCTTCTTGCTGCGGTGACCTCTCTTGTTGCAGAGCTCGGGCTCTAGAGCACAGGCTTAATAGTTGTGGCCCACAGGCCTAGTTGCCCCGTGGCATGCGGGATCTTCTCAGACCAGGGATCGAACCCAGGTCTCCTATATGGGCAGACATATTGTTTACTCCTGAGCCACCAGGGAAACCCCTCACTCTTTTTATAATCATCCATTGATTATTGTTTCTTGAATCAGTTTTTACTGAGGTGACTTCCAGAAGGGGATATTCTCGGTTCATCATTCTTTCCAGTTTAATGGTTGGTGTTTTACTGTTACATAAAGCAATCCTTTCTTCCACTGGCTTATTCACTCCTTCATTTACACTATATAAGCATGGAATCATGGATTCCCATTTTATTCAATGGGTTGTAACTAATTGTTATTGTTTATTTTGCTGCTCAATTTGTCCTTTTCAGGTGTTTTCTTTGCTCCCTTACCATGCCCAAATAGTCTTCCATCCCTTCCTTTCTTTCTGGGACCACACAGAATTCCAGCTCCATAGTATACGTTTCTTGCTCTGGAATCATCCATTTTTTCCAAGGAGTCCTGGTTTTGTTTAGTGGAGCACAGCATTTAGAAACCAAGATCAGGATCCTAGGTATTGGACTTCCCTGGTGGCTCAGTCAGTAAAGAATTCACCTGCAATGCAGGAGATGTGGATTCGATCCCTGGGTCAGGAAGATGCCTTGGAGAAGGAAATGGCAACCCACTCCAGTATTCTTGCGAAAATCCCATGGACAGAGGAGCCTGGTGTGCCATCCCCATGGGGTCACAAAGAGTTGGAACGACTGAGAGACTAAACCGCCACCACTACATTGGGCTTGCAGAACTCAGCAGCAAAACTAGAAATATATATACACACATACTCATATGTATATGCTCACTTAGATCTCTATCTCTTTTTATACTCATCCATCTATTTATATATTAAAAACCATGAGTTCACAATTCCAACCCAACACTTCAAGATTTATTCTCACCTTCCTCATTTCTATATTTGTATTTTCTCAAGCAGTGAGAAATCTGGCTTCCATAATTCTCAATATATTCACTTAGTTTTTAAATGCTGTATATAAGTAATTTTTTTAACCATATGAGTCATCTCCTTTGCCTCAACACCTCTATGCGTGGAGGTTCCTTCAGGTCAGTCAAGGCCATATCCCAAGCATCAGTTTCTCTGACTGTACATTATTCTAACATGGTGAATGTTTTCCATCATACTCTTATCATATTAAAGGGAACAGTAGGATAAGTTATTCTGTTCAGTATAATATCCAATAGGTATGATGTACCTATTCAGGGTCAGCTACATAATCTGCAGCCCCAGTGCAAGATGAAAATCTGAGACCCCAGAAGGCGCAGGGAAGTAAATCTTCATTTCCTGTTAGTAACCATCACAAGCATCACTGTCTGGGTGACCCTCAGTCCCAAGAGATTGTCTCCTTCAAGTTGGAACATGTGGAGTTGTAACAGAGGCTTGCCTTCATCTCAAATGCTATGATCCTGCCTGCCCAGGTATGGGATAACCATCACCATGCAGACTCTCTAGACATCACAGGGCACATGCAAGTGACCCAGACCTGCCCCGTGACCACTGCCCAGGCTCCTGTGGGAGTGAAGGACAACAAGAGGAATGGAGACCTCTCCCCACCAGTATGGACCTGTTACTACCCTGGGTGGAAAATGACAGAGGCCAGGGAGTAGAGGGGAAGCAATGAGTGGAAGGAGGACAGGACCCAGGGTATCAGAGGGTGGGAAGTGGCTATTTAGGACTTCTACCATGGAGTCAAGAGGTGGTGGGAGTTGGGAGGGGAGGCATGTGCGGATTTAGGCTGCAAGTTCTGGTGTATATGTGTTGTCCCATTGGGCTTTAACTCAAGAACACACATTGAAAGAAAAACTTACTCAGAGTTTCAAGGTTGTAAACACAGAGCATAAAACTCCAAGTGCTGGGCCCTTTTGGAGGAAGAGTCTTGTGTCCTTGTACTGGCCACACATTAGTGAAGCTGGCACTGTACCCATCACAGTGTGATGGATGACGATGCATCTTTGCCCTGGCTTCTCAAGACAGAATGGCAGTGGCAACGTGGTCCATGGGAACTTTAAGAGGATCTTAGTGGAAAGAGCAGAAAATGGAGTCCTAAGGCATGGAGCCAGATTGGGCTGTGAAGCCTTAGGCAGCGAGATGGTTGGACAGGAGATAGTCCACCCTAGGACTTCTTGAGAGAGAATCTGGGATCCTGTTGGCACACAGTGGGATTCCATGCACCATTTTTATTATTTGTGTAAATGTGACTGCATTGTATTCCAAGGATGTTCAAGCTGGAACTCTGGTGCCTTTGCACCTCAGTCTTTCCCACCAGTCTTCTGGCTCTTCAGCCACTGAAACCATCAAGGGTTCTCCTTTGTTTCTGAAATCCTTGGTATGTGCTTGTCACCTAGAAGGTGCTCAACAGATGTCAGCTGAATGAGTCAATGACTGAAGAGTGGAAATATGCACCCACACATGTTCAAACATCACATTCAAGGTAATTCCATCAGATAATATTCTACATGGTTTAATTCCTAGTACAATGAAAATATTGAATTTCCTTTTTTCCCTTGCTTTAATTATGAGTCTCAGAAAGGGAGTAATTCCTTCTGAGAAGCAAACAAACAATGTGCAAGTCAAATTTTGAAACCCACTGTGGTTTGGAGTCTGCATACCTGTTCCATTGAAGTGAGTTCTATTTCATTCTACACGAATGAAATAATCAGGCATCAAATCCAACATCTACTTGGTGTCACATCAAGTAAATGGTTGGCATTAATTTATCTAGCACTATAAGTCTTTCTGGACAACTTGGTCAATAAATTATTGAAGTAATTACTTATTTTTAACCTATTTCTTAACTCTTCCTCTTGGGAGAGATCAAGGTAAAGATGTTAAGACAGAAAGTTGGGAGAAGAAATCTGCATTCCTTCCTTTTCCTTTCCACCCACTGGGCTTCTACTTTTGAGATTAATGGCCATTGACAAACACTGTACGCCTCATCTTTTCCCCTCAGGTAAAGCTGGTTCTAGTTAAAATTCTAAACTTGGTGATGTTTTCTATCAGTGATCTCAGTCTCCCCTTCCTCTCTTTATCCTGACTTGGGTGTTCAGTGTTTTAATGCTTTTGTCCTCTGCTCAAAGGGTGTTCACAAGATGTGATGAGTAAAGCAGTTAAGTAGAGTTAAGAGACCTGAGTTCAAGATCAAGTTCTATAGCTTACTGGTTATGTAACCTTGAGAAAATCACATTCTCTCTCTAAGTCTCCATTTCATCATCTGGAAAATTGCTATATTGATACCACTATAATGCAGTTTATGATCTGTTCAAATACGAGTGATAGGTTAGCTTTTCCATGTTCATATTAAATTTAATAGAGAAGTATTATCTTTACCTTTTGGCCAAATAAAAATATCATGGTGGAGTTCAGCAAGTAAAGCTTATTGATGTGTTTATACATATTGGATAAAAAGAGTTGCAAAAGGGGACATTGAAAAATGTGTGTGTCAGACTACTATTTTCATTTCTATTTTTAACTTGGTTGATTTAGCATTTATTTTCAGGTGAGGGAAAAAGAATACTGAGAAACTGGGGCAGGAATGAATGACATTCATGGGAATGTCACAAATGGACTGAAGGTGACCATTCCTGTCATCCCTAGAGCTTGTCTGTACTGATTATGTTTGGAGCTTTACTCTTGTGGGTCTTAAAAATAAAAATTCATTCTTTGATACCCATGTGAATATTACATATTGGTAAAGACTCAAATACAGTAGTATCAATATATAATTTTTCCATTCTTTAAAAGATGTTGTGACAGGTAAATAATATGTCTAAGACTTTAAAAAAATGATAGATTTGGTTATTTGATATATTTATAATTTATAATTAGGACATAGCAATCAAAATTAGATGAGAAAATTTCATAATTTTCCAGTTGAGGTTCTGTAAAAATCACCTAGGTTTGTTTCTCTTGATACAATAATTTACCAAGTTGTGAAACACTTTTCTGCTCTCATAAGAAAAAGGTAAGCTTTAAATTCAGCATTAAATTATCATTAATTACGGGTCTTACCTAATCCAGGGAAGTGGTCTGTTATCTATAAACCCCCAAATCATTTAAATGGCTTTAAAGACATTTTAATTTCTTTAGTAGCTAAAGGAAGAGATTGAAAATATAATGCTGAGAATGCCTGTATTTGCTCCATATATTTGTCAGCAGAAAAGATGGCACCCTCAGATGGGGGTAATTAAATGTAGTTTAATAAAGGAACTATTTGTGAAATTGTGGGCTAAACTAAAAAAAAAAAATAAAACAAACAAACAAAAAACATAAAACCCCAGCAAAACCAGCAAGGGATGACATACCTCAGGACTGGCAAAAGCCGGAAATTCTTAGCATCCCAGACCAGAAGGGGAATGGGTATTGGAGTCCATGAGAAAATGTCGCTATTGCTTTCACTGTGGCTGTTACAGGAGAGGGATGCCAAAGAGTTGCTCTGGCTTTTGGTGGTGTGATATAACCCCTGCCAACCTGCAAGCTGGCAAGGGTTAGCAGGGTGATAAATGCTAGGATCTCACTCTCCTTCACGTGCTAATACTTTCCATGGACCAAACCCAGCTGGAAGTCAGAAAAGCCTGTGCAACTGATGGAGTTCAGCCTCCCAGGGCACAAAGCAGGGCGGTTAAAAACAGTGTGGAAATGAAGGGAACTAGAACATCTCTTACATATCCAACATTCATGCTGTTAAAAATATTTCTTCTTAAGACAAATTTCAGTGCTCCCTGATGCCTATTTCCCTTTGTTCATCTCTAAGAATAACATACTTAGTAATGGTTGAAGGCATGTAACTTCTGTTTCCCATGGTGAATTTTTCAACAATATTTCAGCCTTCCCTCCCTCTGTTTACAAATATTTTAATCTTTTCCTATGTAAGGCATGCTCCTGGATTTGATCCAATTTCTTGAAAAGAAGTTCTCACTTCTTGAAACAATAATTCTTAAGAAAAGTTTTCAGTGTCATAAACTGATATTCCATGGTATATACTGCAGGGAGATCAAACCAGTCAATCCTAAAGGAAATCAGTCCTGAATATTCATTGGAAGGACTCATGCTGAAGCTGAAGTTCCAACACTTTGGCCACCTGATGCAAAGAACTGACTCATTGGAAACCCCTGATGCTGGGAAAGATTGAAGGCGGAAAGAGAAGGGGACGACAGAAGATGAGGTGGTTGGATGGCCTCACCGACTCGATTGACATAAGTTTGAGCAAGCTCTGGAGTTGCTGATGAACAGGGAGGCCTGGCGTGCTGCAGTCTATGGAGTCGCAAAGAGTCAGACATGACTAAGTGACTGAACTGAACTGACTGAATGCTGGTTAACCATGAATTTGCTTAGGATGAGTTTTGTATTTTTTTTCCAAAGATTTTACTCACTAGCTTGTACAGATTTTAGGCTAAGGTACGGGTTATGTTAATGGAGGTGCTTTATTTTCTCAGAATGATAGGTAAAAATGTAAACATATGTATACAGAATATTGCATTTGTTTAGAAGAGTTGAATAGATTACCTCTGAGGAGCTGTCATTGTCATTGTTGAACTACATCGTTGAAAACAAATCCTTGGATACAATGCTTCCATTTTAAGGGTATATTAAAATAATATGAATAAAAAGCATAGCCACTAACAAATTTGCAGGTGGAAAATATCTTCATTGGAATTTCTAAAAGATAGGCAATAGAAATTATGCATTATTTGAACTTGAAAAGAGAAAATATACTTATGACATCCTTATTTCTTCCTTCTGATGCTGTAGCTTATTAGATTGCTTTGTAATGAATGCACAGCAGTGACAAAGAAGAACCACAATTCACCTTTTCATCTACATCTAAACTCATTTCCATTTTCTCCTTGGCCCTTGAGGAGTGACTAACAGCAGTAATTATTTTCTTTTCTTGCCATCTGAAAATGTGTTCCTATTTTCCTTGAAACTTTGATGTGGAAATCGCTGCTTCTGTGCAACTGGGGACTCTAGCTAGAAATATCATTTGACAAAATGCTGAACTGAAAATTAACCTGAAAATAGCAGATGAAGTCATTTTTATTAAGTCTAAGTTTGGTGAGGATGAAAAATGCAGTGATGGATTTTGTGTATCTCAAATACTTCATTCATCTTAAATCCAAGATGGAATCTATTTTTCTGCTTTAAAGGGAGTGAACTCTTAAGTTTGAGGCATTATCAATTCCTTAAAAATACTTTTAATGGCTGTTTCCTTTGTCTTAAAGGACATAAAGCAATCTCACTGTCATCTTAAAACCTAATAAAACTATTAGATGTAAAGTGATACGCACAATTTTTACAAGATAAAGAATTAGTGTAAGGTAGTTTGAAAAAAACAAATGATATGGTTATGATAGAAAACTGCATTCATTTATATATTTTAATGGGCTTTTAAAGTCATGTTGTAGGATCTATTTTCCATTGAATCCACCACTAATCAAATAATCAATCATAAATTAATCATTAAATATCTCCCTTGTTAGAATGCTATACTTTCCTCACCCAGGAATAATATAACAGGTTGATAATTTGATGTGTTGTACAATATACAGAAAAAACTGTTAACTACTAAAAATGTAAGGTTTGATGGGAATAAAATGAAATTAAAAGAGTACATAATTATCATCAGTGATTATCATGATTATTTGTTAATAATTATTATCATTTACTTTAAACTTATTTAAGAATTCTGTTTATAATTTAAAGAATATTAGTGTTAGAATCAAGAGAATGTGGATTTCAATTCAGGCTTAAACATTTGTCACCTGTGAGGCACTGAGTTATTCCAGTTATTCTTATCTCTAGCATGCTGTAAATGAAACAACTCGTGCGGTTTTGTGAGGATTAAATGATATAATACCTCCAAGAGTGCCTGGAGCAAAGCAGAAATGCAAGACATTTCAGTTGTCTTTTCTGCCTGCCTTTTTGCTTTATTTAAATTTTGAAGCCATAGAAAATATAAGAGCAAATTAAATAAAAAAATAACCGTTACAAAATGAAACATGAGCATATTAGGACGATAAGAGGAATCTGATAAGAAACATCTATGTTTGCTTGTTTATTTAATAAATACTTGCTAAATATTTACTATACTGCAAGGCATCAACTTAGGTACTTTATAAATATTAATTCAATTAACCGATATAACATCTCTGTGAGGTAGATACAATTATTTCCCATTTTTAAAATGAGGAAACAGACACACTGCTGTATATAAAATAGATAACTAGTAAGAACCCACTGTATAGCACAGAAAACTACTCAATATCCGGAAATGGTCTATATGGGAAAAGAGTCTAAAACAAAAAGTGGAAATATGTATATGTATAACTGGCTCACTTTTCTGTACACCTGAAACTAACACAACATTGTAAACCAACCATACTCCAATACAAATTAAAGAAAAATAAAATGAGGAAACAGAAGCACAGAGAGGTTAAACAACTTGCCAAGTTTACACAGCTAAAAAGTGCCATATTGAAATAAATAACCAAGGTATTTTCTTCCTAGAGCTCATGCTTTTAATTACTAAGCTATGCTACCTAGTCACGTGAGGCAGATGATAATAACAATAGCAATCATGGCTAATGTTTACCTTTTACTTGTACTTTCTAAGCATCATATTGCAAGCTTATGAGATGGGCATAATTATTATTCTGTCCTACAGGTGAAGAAATATGAAAACACAGATGTTAAACAACTTTCCTAGAGTTGAAGTTTTAAGGAGTCTACTTTTACATAAAACTTGTTTTAGCCCCATAAACATTTGATAAGATGAAATAAGGCTTCTGTTCAAATCTTAACCATGTTTATGATAGCCACTTGATGATTGCTTTTCTGTTAAAAAAAAAAGGCAATTGGTCCAGGATGCCAGTACATTTTCAGCCTTCTGGAAACCTCTACGGGTCACCAGCAGAGACAACGGAACTCTGTGCTTGACAGGATACTGTTGCTATAGCAACCTGCTACCCAGCGAAGCCTCTGCCATTCTCTCCTTATAGTAACCAAGAGAGCTCCATTTTTACTCTTAGCAAGCATGTCTGGGACTCCACCACTGGTAGGTAGTTTTATATGTACCCATCGATTCAATTTGTCTAAAACCAAGTCCCACTCAACCCCTAAAATGATCTTCAATCTGGTTCTCTCTCTCTCTCTTTTTTTTGGCACAATCTGTTCATGTCCTAACCATTTATTTTGTAAGTAGTCTCTCTGCCTTTAAATCTCTTCCTTTGCCCTCTAATTCATCTTTCTATTGCTGCCAATATTATATATTCAAAACATAGATAGTGATTTTTTTTTTTAGCTTCTCTCTGTTTTCAAATATCTACTATGAGATGATTCCAAATCTCTTGATACGACAGTCACCTATAATAAACTAGAGGTATAGAGATGGTGGGCCAGTAAATAAACAAAGATGCATATATATTAATGTTGAACTATAACATAATTTATTCAACATTACAGAGATTGCTAATCCCTAAGAAGCTAAAATAATGACCTTGAAAAAAATTGATTATCTGGTGTAGAAAACAATAAGCAATCATGAGTTTAACTGTAAATAACATTTATGGATCATTCCTACCTCAAATGTTTATATGACATGGGTAGTTTTGTAAATGTTTATCTTAAAGTAAAAGTAGACTGTCAAACTTTGTGGCCAAATTCTTTGGTAAAATAACTATCAGCAAGTAATACAATGTAAATAATGAGTTGATAATAAATAGAGTTGTAGGAGTCAGGAAAGTAAGCAATTGATGTTTTTCAAACATCATTCTAGTTAGAGAGTGTAATTAGGCAGTAGGGAGGAGTTTTCAAGTCTTTGGAAAAGTGCTTCTGCAACTTTATACAACCCACACTCCAACTCCGACTGTGAAATTGTTGCTCAGTTTGAATTCTCAATCCATAGAACAAGTCATTATGAAAAAAAAAAGAAAAACAGGAACCCGCACTCCATCATGTTCTTAGTGAAACCACATCGCAGGCACTCAGCCTCCAGGGTTCCAAATAGTCCAAGCTATTTCAGAACAACAGTGTCTATTTTTTGTTTTGAATGACTGCAATTTCAGTAGCAGCTGTTGCACTGAAAATTATAATGGTCAACGTTTAGTCAGTGCAATGTTTCCCCACCCCCTGCTTCATCAATCAATCATTTGCTTCAGCTACCAGAAAAATCTCAAACTTTAGTTAACAGTAACTTTAAAAGCCTCATTAGAATCTGGCTCGACCTACTGGTCTCGCATGATTTCCCACGGCTTCCTAACATGCAATCTGGGCTCTGTTTCAGCAGTTCCCATACACACCAGGCTCCCTTTGCTTTTCCTTGCTTCGCACATCTCGGAAACCATCTGTTTTTCCCCTACGCTGTACAAACACTGTCTTTTTTGACATCAAACGCTAGTCTCACCTCCTCAAGAAAGTTATCTTTGCTTATGCTAATTTAGCTCTATATGATTTCCCCATCTCTAGACTTCTGTAAACCTCTGAATTTTATCTTGAACGGTGCTTACTGGTCTTGTCTCCCTAACTTGACTGTAAATTTAGAAAAGCAAGAATCATCTCATCTTTTTCTAGCTCCTAGGAAGTACATGAGTCTATGCAAGTGTCTCTATATATGAAATATGTATCTTGGAAAATCATTATGTGTTAATATGATATTCCTTTCTCTTTCTTCTGAGTTCCTGTAATACTTCACATGAACTTAGCATTGTCATTATTATGTTTCAGCTTTTCATAAGGAGTTTACATTTATTCAATCATGACAATAGCTCTTTGAGTACTTACTCTATACTCCAGGCTGTGTGCTAGATACTGGAGAAAACAAAATAAGCAAACACCTGCCATCAAAGAGCTAATAGTCTGGTGATCCTGGCTGAAAGACAGACAACCAAGTGAGGCAGAATGGAGGTGAAGTAAGCTTGTGGAAAGAGCTGGGGGACCTCAGAGGAGACAGCCACTGACCTTGTTGAGTATGGGAAGGACAAAAAGACTTCACCAGTGGAAGAGATAGTTAGGGAAAGGCTATTTAAGTAAGAACAATAATGCAAGCAAACTCCCAGAGGTAGGAATTACATTCCTTAAACAGTGAACAGCAAGCAGTTGGATGAGAGGGGAGGGTAGTGACGAAAGAGATGTTTGAAATGATGGATTGAAATCAGCATCTTGTCCACTGATCAAGGCTTGTTTGATCCTTGGGGAATCTGGGTATCTATTACTACCCAAGAAGTTAAAAATCACATATAAATCTAGGGTAACAACTCAGATCTGGCGAAGAGAATCATCCAAGCTGGAGTGAAAAGTACTCTGCACAGCAACATCGTAACAGTTTTTAAGAGATTAATTGGGATTTTAATCACTCTCTTTTTCCTTCTCAGTGTTTTGGTCTGAACAACTCTAATTTCCAATGCCCCTACCCAACTTTCTTCTTAAACTTTCTTTCAAAACTTTTTTCAATACTTTCAAAACTTCTTCAATAATTTCTTTTTTAAAAGTCATGTTTATACATACATTTATACATATTTCTATACTGATATAGAATATATATGATCATGATACATATTTTTTGAGTACTTGATAGATGCAAGAAATCTACTTATATTATCTGTTTTTGTGTATCTCTCTTATAAGCACACCCACCATACAAATCATCTACAAATCCCTGAGAGGTTAATTAACTTGTTAAAGTTCACACAGCTACTAGACAGTAGAGCTAGCATTGACAAACAGTCACCTGGACTTCCAGAGCTCTTGCTTAAATTGTTACATTCAGCCACCCTGCCAAGAAGAGAGCGAGCTTTGTCACCGGATCAGGCTGTGGATAAACTTTCCAGGTTGCAACCACCAAGTACAGTCTTCATTAAAGACTCACTTAAGCCCAGGAGGTGACTTGAATTAACACAGTGGGAGGAGAGACAGAGAGCAAATACAAACAAAAAAAGTTGCTTGTTCCTCTATCTTTACACTCAGGCAAGCAGCCCCTAACATTATCTTTGTGCTAAATGACAAGCTGACTTGAAAGTAAATCGAGAAACCCTTTTCCCAGAGTAGAAGACTCTAACATCAGATTGAATCTTCAAGTTGGGCATTAGTAGTTGACTGAGTTTGATCACTGGATTGGGAAGACCCCCTGGAGAAGGAAATGGCTAACCACGCTAGTGTTCTTACCTGGAGAATGCCATGGGCAAAAGAGTCTGGCAGGCTACAGTCCATGGAGTTGCAAAGAGTTGAATACGCCTGACTAACACTTTCACTTTAGTATGTACATATTACACTTTTGTTTCTTAGAGTTTCTCTGTTCCATTCTTCTGTCTGTTTTGACTATCAAATATTATACTGTAATAGTACTTTGATTTGTTAACATTGGTGAAAAAAGGTAAAACTTATTACTTGTGAGACAGGAAATTTGATTTATCACAATTATTTGAAATTCAGAATGAAGGATGAGTCAACATTTTTTTCTTTGGTTATTCACTTAAAGATGATGTATTAAGTGGTTATTAAAAAAACTGAGAAAAAAGCAGATTTTATTAAATAAATATTTTTAAAATATTTTTAAACTCTGGTTCAGCTATGTAAATAGGATGAGGAAAAATAATTTTTCTTTGTAGTAGTCTGAACTTAACATATATATATTATTTTTGATAAATGACTGAAAAAAATGGAAACTATACTAATTTTTTCACTTCTTATTAAGGTCAAATTATGAATAGGAGAAAAGAAAATTTCACTCCAAGCTTACATTTAATATTTTTACATTAAAATTTACCTAAAATGCTCAACATGGTTAACAAATGAATGGTAAAAAAGTGGTAATGTTATTCTTACAGGTATTACACTTTAATTTTCATAATAATTTAATTAAACTGACAACATATTGACTTTATGTTTATATTTCCCTTTTAGTTTCTTATATGAAAATACAATCAAGTATTGCTGGAAAGAATAGAGTATACTGAACAGCCTTTAAAAAACATAGTCTAAGAATCTGAATATTTAAAAGATAGAAGATGCAGATCAGTAGAGGGAGTTTCTAATCTGATAAACTTTAAATTAAAGGAGAGAAAGATTTTTTAAATATGTAAACATAATCATCAGAAAGATACTATTTCTTATGGTTAACATTGCCACATTATTCTCAGGTCACTTAGGATTTATTAGTATTTTTTCTCTTCTTTCATAGAAAAAAGATGTTTAGCAGGGCAACAAAGCTATCAGAATTAAGACTACATTTCCCAGCCTCTCTTGTAAGAAGCTATGGCCATGTGATCAATATTTGGACAACGAGGTGTTCAGTTCAGTTCAGTCGTGTCTGATTCTTTGCGACCCCATGAATCGCAGCACACCAGGCCTCCCTGTCCATCACCAACTCCTGGAGTTTACTCAAATTCATGTCCATCAAATGAGGTGTTCAGTTCAGTTCAGTTCAGTCGCTCAGTCGTGTCCGACTCTCCGCGACCCCATGAATCACAGCACGCCAGGCCTCCCTGTCCATCACCAACTCCCGGAGTACATTCAAGCTCATGTCCACAGAGTCGGTGATGCCATCCAGCCATCTCATTCTCCGTCGTCCCCTTCTCCTCCCGCCCCCAACCTTTCCCAGCATCAGAGTCTTTTCCAGTGAGTCAACTCGCCGCCTGAGGTGGCCAAAGTATTGCAGTTTCAGCTTTAGCATCAGTCCCTCCAATGAACATCCAGGATTGATCTCCTCTAGAATGGACTGGTTGGATCTCCTTGCAGTATAAGGAACTCTCAAGAGTCTTCTCCAACACCACAGTTCAAAAGCATCGATTCTTCGGCGATCAGCTTTCTTCACAGTCCAACTCTCACATCCATACATGACCACGGGAAAAACCATTGCCTTGACTAGACGGACCTTGGTTGGCAAAGTAATGTCTCTGCTTTTTAATATACTATCAAGGTTGGTCATAACTTTCCTTCCAAGGAGCAAGCGTCTTTTAATTTCATGGCTGCAATCAGCATCCGCAGTGATTTTGGAGCCCAAAAATATAAAGTCTGACACTGTTTCCACTGTTTTTCCATCTATTTCCCATGAAGTGATGGGACCAGATGCCATGATCTTTGTTTTCTGAATGTTGAGCTTCAAGCCAACCTTTTCACTCTCCTCTTTCACTTTCATCAAGAGGCTTTTGAGTTCCTCTTCACTTTCTGCCATAAGGGTAGTGTCATCTGCATATCTGAGGTTATTGATATTTCTCCCAGCAATCTTGATTCCAGCTTGTGCTTCTTCCAGCCCAGCGTTCCTCATGATGTACTCTGCATAGAAGTTAAATAAGCAAGGTGACAATATACAACCTTGACATACACCTTTTCCTATTTGGAACCAGTCTGTTGTTCCATGTCCAGTTCTAACTGTTGCTTCCTGACCTGCATACAGGTTTCTCAAGAGGCAGGTCAGGTGGTTTGGGATTCCCATCTCTTTCAGAATGTTCCACAGTTTCTTGTGATCCACACTGTCAAAGGCTTTGGCATAGTCAATGAAGCAGAAATAGATGTTTTTCTGAAACTCTCTTGCTTTCTCCATGATCCAGCGGATGTTGGCAATTTGATCCCTGGTGCCTCTGCCTTTTCTAAAACCTGCTTGAACATCTGGGAGTTCACGGTTTACATAGTAGGAATATATTGCAGGTTTTCCTTCCATCTTATCCCACTGACTTTATATAGCTGCTTAGAACTGGAATGGGAGGCTGACATTCTATCTCATATTATGAACAGCAAGGTCATAGCCTAAGGTTCATGGTTCAGAAAACTGGAAGAAGCCTAGGTCCCTGAGAACTTTTTGAGCAATACTATCACATCATTTTTGGATTGCCAGTGTCTATGACATTTTTTCTTTTAATGTGAGAAAAAACAAACTTCTGTATTTTTTGACCACTGTTATTATTTTTTTTTAACTTGAAGTAGAACTTAATTAAAACATATTAAGGACTAACATCCAGAAACAGAGAATTTTATGGTACCCAGAGAAATATAAAATAATCTAACACAGTAATTGTCAAACAAATAGATAAGCTAACAACAGATATATAGGAAGTTCAAATGTGTTTATTCAGTGATTTTAAAATCATTTTAACCTTTAACTTTTTTTCTTATGAACTTTGTCTCACATTGAATAAAGGACACACAGCACATATGAACAACTTAAAGAATTAAAATGAGCACCTGTGGACATCTTACTAAAACAAGTCAGTAAAGTAAGCACTGCCAGTATCTTTGAAGCTTTGTGTGTGCGTCTCCCTAATACATCATGCTTCCTTTCTCTATACACAGGGGTAACTTCTTCCCTGACTTTATGGTAATCACTAAATTTCATCTCTAGCAATGTATTATTCCACTCAAATAATGTTGGAAAAGATTGTAAGTTTGTTTTTAGCCTGATACAAATAAAATCATACCAGTTCTTTGTTGTTAATACTGAAAAAAAAGAAAACACAAAACTGAATAATTCAGGTTAGACATTTCCACTCCAAGTTTTGGCATCATGGAGTCACCAAGAGTTTGCCCCAATGTTGGATGGGTCTTAAGACTTCCAGTTTCAAAGTTCTCCAAGTAGTAGTCATTGATTAGTATGAACAACTCCCGATGTGTGTTTTGTACAGTAATATGTGATTCATGGGGTCGCAAAGAGTCGGACTGAGCGACTGAACTGAACTGAAGTGATATTGATCTGAACCATTTAGATTTCACATATAGAAACAATGTAATACATGAGAGAGTGCTTTAAAGACGTTTCTTTGCCATAGCTTATTGTCATTTTTTCCTTTTTTTTGGAACTTTGGAGAAGGAAATGGCAACCCACTCCAGTGTTCTTGCCTGGCGAATCCCAGGGATGGGGGAGCCTGGTGGGCTGCCGTCTATGGGGTCGCACAGAGTCGGACACGACTGAAGCAATTTAGCAGCAGCAGCAGGGCAAGATTATATAATTACATTTATATTGAAATTCATAAATATTGCTTTCTCCATAATTATGAAAATAGTGATTTCATATATTTATTAATGGTTTTAGGAGACAAAAGATATTACAAAATGCAATTTCTGCTATTTGATTTTGTCTGAATCACCTAAGATAAAGCTTATCTTTTTTCTGATATTTGTCCCTATTTGTACCTTCCCATTTGTTCCTAATTAAAGGAGCATAACAAATTTGATTTTACAAATCAGATTATTACTGAGATTTCTGATGGGCACAATACTATAAATATGCATGTGTATGAATCTCTCATTTATGTTAAGTCATAATCATTTTGGTTTCAATTTAAAAAAGTGATAACTGCTTAAGAAACAACTTGCTTTCATTAAAATTGGCATACTTGTCATTAAATTAAGTACTTATTTTGAAGCTTATTTTATAATGTTAATAATTTCATTATTTTGATGATGGGGTATTTATTTTCCGTACTTAACATTTGGAACTGTTATATAAGCAACTGACTCATGAATTTAATCTGAGTACTCAATGTGCTTGCAATCTCATGGAAGACAAGAGAAGTAAACAAATTAAATGACTATGAGAACTAAGCAAATAGGCATGTGAATCAATGATAAATGAATTTTTATTAACAAGAATATTAATGAACCAGTCTATATTGATGATGAATTAGAGTTTGTCTGACTTATGGTAATTAATAAAATACCCTTTCTTCTTTTATGAAACAGCATATATATATATGTACATGTTAGCTGCTTTGTTTATGTGTATATATGTAAGCATATACATATATAAAGATTATATGTGTCTAATGCTTTATTTGTATTATATATATGTAGACATTATATGTATATAAACATACACATATATATCGCAAATGCTTCAGGTGCAGAAAAACACATAAAATGTATTTAGTCAAGTTTGAAGGAAGAAACATTGTGGTTATCATAAACTATACATATCTGTTATTCATCATAGCAACGTTGACCTGACATATTATTAGGGAATCACTTGAATAGTTACAAGCTATACACCTATTAGTTTGTGTTATCATGACTAGTCCTCAGCCATGGGCAACCAGATGCCCTATTGCTGTCTAGATCTGTGATTTTCTAAAGATCCGAAAGTCAGTGCTAAGCATTCTTTATCTTCCCCACATTCTTATACAATGGGTTAAACACAGAAACACCTGTGACACAGGATAGAATTGAGAGCTCTTATATCCTGTGCTTGGGTTTGAACCCTGACCCTGTCAAGTATGACAGGCTGTGTGATCTGCTGGTACTTGTTTAAGCCCTTTGTGCTTTCGGTCTCTGCATCTCTTCAAGGTGGGAAAAGAGTCACGTCTCACATGATGGTTGTGAGAATGAAGTGAGATCACATAGGCTGAACCCTTAGAGAAGAACCTGGCATATAACAAGCACTAAAAATCCCAGCATTATTTTCATCCCAAGATATGCTTATAATTTGTATGAGTCTAGAAACCTTTTTCTTGAGATATGAAAATAAATCATGGATACGAGTAGATATAGTAAGTTCCCAGAGTCTGTGGTTTTAATAATTTCATACATGTGTGCTAAGTTGCTTCAGTCGTGTCTGACTCTTTGAAACCCCATGGACTGTAGTGCATGAGGCTCTTCTGTCCATGGGATTCTCCAGGCAAGAATACTGGAGTGGGTTGCCATGCCCTCCCCCAGAGAATCTTCCTGACCCAGGAATCGAACCTGTGTCTCTTTTGTTTCCTGCATTGGCAGGTAGGTTCTTTACCGCTGAGCCACCAAGGAAGCTCAATAACATGCTCACCTGTGTCTTATTTCTGAGAATTAAATTCCTCACAAAGCTAACAATTATGGTAGTGGGCATTTAAAAGTTAAACTTTATCTAGGTTTTGCTTACTTAGTACTGAAAATATTTCATAAACATTTCAACTCTACCATTTTTCAGAGTGACAAGGCAGGACCATCTTAGCCATCTTTGTTTCCACATGGTTAGCCTCGCTTACAGACAGCAGGTATTCAGAAAGTGCTGAGTTGAATAAGTGCAGTCAAGACTCTGCATCCTAGGGTTCTGCATCCTGGAATTCAACCAACCTTGGCTCAAAAATATTAAAAAAAAATTTTTTTAGAAAGTTCCAAAGAGCAAAAGCTGAATTTGCTGAGTGCTGGTAACTATGTACTATACATAGCATTTCCATTATATTTGCAACTATTTACATAGCACTTACATTGTATTAGATATTATATAATCTAAGGATGATTTAAAGTATACCAGATGTATGTAAAGTGAAAGTGTTAGTCACTCAGTCATGTCTGACTCTTTGTGACCCCCATGGACTGTAACCCACCAGGCTCCTCTATCCATGGGGATTCTGCAGGCAAGAATACTGGAGTGGCCAACCCACTTCTCTCTCCAGGGAATCTTCGCTACCCAGGGATGGAACCTGGGTCTCCTGCATTGCAGGCAGATTCTTTACCATCTGAGTCACGAGGGAAGACCCAGATGTACATAGGTGATATGCAAATACTACACCATTTGTATAAGGGACTTCGGCATCTACATATTTTGGTATCGCCAGGGATCCTGGAATCAGTGCACTGTGGATACCAGAGGATGATTGTAATTTCTTACTCATGGTATGTCTGCTTACATGATGAGTGATGACCTAAAAGTATTTCTCATTTCCTCATCCCATTGCCCTTCAGATGATTAGGTCTGCCAGTATAGATGCATTACCAGATTTAATTTTTACATTATTCTAAAAATTTTACATTTTACATGTAAAATGTAATATTTTACATTATTGTTACCTAAATACCAAAATTCTAGATTTCTCCATGAAAATCATATCGTTTTAGCAGAACTGAATGCCATCAGAGCGCCGATTTGGAGACCACATTCATTATTCTAAGTGGCCAACAGGGTGTGCTGGTGCTCCGCATACAAGAGTAACGATTGCGAACAGTAGTAGTGGATCAGACTTATTTCAACTATCTGGTTTTCTTCTAACAACTGAAGTAAAGAATGCGATTATATTCTGGAGTGGGTACCATTCCCTTCTCCAGGGGATCTTCCCAACTCAGGGATCAAACCCCAGTCTCCTGCATGGCAGGCAGATTTTTTACTGTCTGAGCCAGCAGGGAAGGCCATCCTTTTTTACTGGAGTATAATTGCTTTACAATGTTGGGTTAGATTCTGCTGCACAACAAAGAGAATCAGGTACATGTATACGAATCCTCTTCCCTCTTGGGACTCCCTCCCGCTCCGCGCATCCCACCCGTCTTGGTCATCACAGAGCGCTGAGCTGAGTTCCCTGAGCTATAAAGCAGTTTCCCACTAAAGAAAACGAAAGTTCAGCAATACATTAGTGTTACATAATGTATGGGCATGTTCAACGTGAATTTAAAATAAGAGAAAAATGGAAATTGTGAGTTTTCCTCTTTATATGGGTTTACTAGACAGCATCCTACTCTGAATATAAATTAAAGCTCTTACTAACTATATATACTAAAATTCTGTACTCTTGCTCAATTGCATCTAACATTTTAGGCTCCCAGAGTAAAAATAAGTACATGCCCTTATACATTTCATAGGTTAAAACTTCATACACTTATTATGATTTTTTTGGTTTTAACAACAAAAACTTTCTCAGGCATATGATTGAAGAATATATTCAATGCATTCAATCCAGTATTCATTTACCAAAATTAGCATGGAAAATATTTTTTAAAATGTCATTAGCAAGCAAAAAGGCAAATGAAGAAAATCCCAAACAGTTAATTTCTATTCATCTTCTATTTTTCATAGACTTATCCAGCATTTAGAAAAATTAACTCTTTAGCTGTGGTTCAGGAACAAGTATGCTTGTGATTTTATTTTCTGTGTGTGTGTGTGTTTCCCATAGTTTGCGTCCTGTGGGAAAATGACCATAAATGCTGATCAATAAGAATACCTGCTTAGGGCCTTAGCAGCCTGTCAGTTTCTCAGTATATACGATTCTGATCAATATGACAATTTTCAATTCGGATGTTGAAACAGACATTTGTCATTCTATTCAGCTGTCCAGCATCTGAATTGTCTGCCTATCTTTGGGTAATATTCTGAGATCTTGTAAGTCTAGGGGGAAGAAGAATCGACCTTATATTATGGAAACTGAAAATGCCAGAGGCTTGCTTTCCCATCCTTCTTTGCCTCTGGGCTTAGAAATTCTGCCAGTCGCAAGCACCTACCCCAAGGATGGAATTGGAGTCCTCTGGACCCAAAGAGCAGAAAGTCATGAGTCTGTATGGGAGTGGTCATTCTCAGAGTACTAGAGCTTTCAATGCAAGCTGCAATACTCAGAGCTCAGTGTGGAAATAAGTTTCTTTAGCAGATCAGTTCTGTGTGTGATGTGGGCTGTTGTTTCTTCCAGGTATGTAACACTAAGTCAGATTCTCCAGCCCTCCTGTTGATTCTGTGAAATGCCTAGTTTGTCTTCTTTTCAGCTCACATCAATCAAAGTCAAATTCTGTTGCTATTCAATACTACACAATGGTGATATACTTGTCATTTTGAAGTTGTTCGTCTCAGTGAAAGTCATTTATAGCTCCTTCCTTGCATTGTTGTAGGATATAGAATTTTAATGGATTGCAAAAAATCAAAGGGCACCAGCTTGAACACTAGGTTTGGCCAGAAGAGAGACAGCTTCCAGCTGCCAGAAGCATGGCCATAGTCCTGCAGTGATTACAGCAGGTGGCTCAGGCCAGGTGGAGTTAGAGGATGCAGATTTCGACAGTTTCTTCTGAAAGTGAATCTTGAGCAAGTTCACAAGCAGAGTTTGAGAGGAGAGGTCCTTAAATCAGAGAGCAACAGTCAGCAGAGATAACCTGGGATGAGACTAGCAAACATCAATATGTATAGTGGAACTAAAAGTGAAAAGGGAAATTGAAACTAACCAACATTAGCTATTAAAGGAGCTCCGTTAGGGTCAGAGTTCCTTAGAGGCTGTGGCTTTTATCACCTTATCGTCAGCAACTAGCATGGGCTTCACACTCATTAAGCACCACTTGGTTCTCAGTAAACACTTTTTAAAGATTGTTCTGGTTAGTGTCTAAGTAAAAACATAAAGTGAAAAAGGAAACTAACAAACACAAAATATTTTCTTGTTGCGTTTCCTTTGATGACGAAATGTGAAAGTTTATATGACTATCCCACAAAAGTGATGCATGATTTTACTGAATGTGTTTTAAGTGTAAAATGCAAATAGTTCTCATCAGTTTATATAGATTCTATTAACTAATCTTTCCTAGGGTGCTTTGTAAAGATCAATAAATAAATTGAGAGAGAGAGAAAAAAAGGTGGAGAAAGAAACAAAAGAAGGAAGGAAGAAGGGAAAGGAGGAAGGAAGGGAGTGCAGGAGGAAGAAATAAAGGGAGAAAGAAAGAAAAGGGAAGAAGAACACACACATCTCCAGAGGCACTGAAATGACAGTGCCCACAGGACTAGTCGTGACTCTCACAGGCCATCACAGACATGGCTTTGTTCCAGAAACCTTGGCCAGCTCAAGTGTGCAGGATGACTAGTCAATTTGAAAAAGCTACTTATTTAACACAGAGCCAAATTCAGGGAAGGCAATACTAAATGTTGTTGATACTTTTGAACTGTGGTGTTGGAGAAGACTCTTGAGAGTCCCTTGGACTGCAAGGAGATCCAACCAGTCAGTCGTAAAGGAAATCAGTCCTGAATATTCATTGGAAGGACTGATGCTGAAGCTGAAGTTCCAATACTTTGGCCACCTGATGTAAAGAACTGACTCACTGGAAAAGACCCTGATGCTAGAAAAGATTGAAGGCAAGAGGAGAAGGGGACAACAGAGGATGAGATGGTTGGATGGCATCACCGACTCGATGGACATGAGTTTGAGCAAGCTCTGGGAGTTGGTGATGGACAGGGAAGCCTGGCATGCTGCAGTCCACGGGGTCGCAAAGAGTTGAACACCAATGAGCGACTGAACTGAACTGACTGAATATCTGAATGACATTTAGCATTGCCTTCGACAGAGAATGAAGGAATTAAAATTTTAAAAAAAGAGAAAAAGAGCAACATCAAAAAATCACAAAGCCAGACCTCAGCACTTGGAGTTTTGAAATTTCTATCTCACACTTGAAAGAACCAAAGTATAGCCTCCAAAAAGTTAGCTGTCTCTAAACTTGGCAAGTTTTAAAATGACCTCACCTTAGAAAAATTATGTTCAGTTAGGTTTACCTCTGAACTCGTATTTTCCTTCAACATACATCAAAATGTAAGCTCCTTGAGGGCAAATGTCTAATTTATATGTTTGTCTCTATATTCCAATTGTCTAAGACAGGCTTGATGTGGCAGGTGTTAAAAAAAATTGGTTACATGGACTGATAAATGAAAGAAACTCCTCTTTGGTCTTCAGCAAGCTTCTATTGTCTATATTTTGATTTTAAGACAAGATCTAAAATCACTTGAATAAAGGTATAAATGTCTGAACAGTAGTTTAAAATAATTCCCTTACTAAGACTATATTATTTGCCTTGGTATTGTAGTATGTTGTTTTGCTTCTACTGAAAATTATGAAATATGATAAAGATGCTAAACTTTTAGTTTATGCACACTGTATATTATATATTTATTAAGTGAAAGCATAAGTGCAGAATCGTTCCCAGATGTTCAAAACAGGTAGAGAGTGGGAAGAGAAAAGGAAAAGAGGAATTTTGATATGATAATGTTTTTCTTCACCCAGTAAAAAGAGTTAGATAAAAATATTTTTGCTAAGTTGTCATCTTAGAGTACATTCGCAAAACACAAAAGCAGGTTTCAGCCTCTTTTATAGATGAGTTTCTCATGACATTAAAATGAAAATGAAAGCCTAACACATTTGTATTCTGTCTCTGGCATGGCAATGCCTACTGTTAACATCTTGTGAAAAGCTCCATAGAGGTCTGAGGTGGCGGGGAGGACATGTGAGCACCTTGCTTGACTAATGAGTCCTCATCCTTTAGCACCTGGAAGGCAGGGGACCCTGTCTCAGATAGCAGTAGATATTTTCAAGGAGAATATAGAATGAATCAGTGTTTAGATGGGGGCATGAGGGACTCTACATTTTTGGCTTCTGTAAAAACATTTTTACAAAGCTGAAATATTCTGCATTTAATTTTTAAAATTACTGCTGGTTTTTCACGTCACCATAAATCCCCAGTTCTTCTTCATCTTTCATGCTATGCACACAGGGACACCCAGACGCTAGACAGCCACAGCGAACATGTAGGTCCTACCATTTGAAGTAACCTTGTTAATCTTTCCAGAACCCAATGTCTTTAATCGCTGTTTTTCTTTTGAGTTTTTGAGTGACTTTTTATTGTGGCTGATGAAAAACCCATCAACACTTAATAAGTAAAATGGCCTTTCAAATTTAAATAATGACTTTGATTTTTCAAATCATAATCAGAAAATGATGAATAAAGGGGAATTGGGAGAAACTTATTGTAAGTTTCAAAAGTCCCTTTTATAGGTACTCTGAGTACATGATTGAAATTATTTCTGTTAAAAATAGCTTCAGTTCAGTTCAGTTCAGTTCAGTCGCTCAGTCGTGTCCGACTCTCCGCGACCCCATGAATCACAGCACGCCAGGCCTCCCTGTCCATCACCAACTCCCAGAGTACACTCAAACTCATGTCCACAGAGTCGGTGATGCCATCCAGCCATCTCATTCTCTGTCGTCCCCTTCTCCTCCCGCCCCCAACCTTTCCCAGCATCAGAGTCTTTTCCAGTGAGTCAACTCACCGCATGAGGTGGCCAAAGTATTGCAGTTTCAGCTTCAGCATCAGTCCCTCCAATGAACATCCAGGATTGATCTCCTTTAGAATGGACTGGTTGGATCTCCTTGCAGTATAAGGGACTCTCAAGAGTCTTCTCCAACACCACAGTTCAAAAGCATCGATTCTTCGGCGATCAGCTTTCTTCACAGTCCAACTCTCACATCCATACATGACCACGGGAAAAACCATTGCCTTGACTAGACGGACCTTGGTTGGCAAAGTAATGTCTCTGCTTTTTAATAGCTTACATAACTAAATGTTGAAATGGAAAAGTAGCAAGCAGCTATTTGATGAAAGTCATACCTCTGTCACTTTAAAGCTTGTAAAGGTACGTTTTAAGTCCAAATGAATACCATAGTTCAACTGTTTGATAGAAAATGCTCAAATTTTCTGATTTGGCTGAGGAATCACAGAAATTCCTCTTTTTGAGCCCACTGCACTCAAATAATATTGCCATTGTTTTTATTTATTTTTCTTGGGTGCACTGGGAGGCATGCGGAACTTCTGTGCCCAAGCATTGAACCAGTTGCCACTGCAGTGGAAATGCAGCGTCCTAACCATTGGATCACCAGGGAAGTCCTGCCGTTGTCCTTAGCAGCACGCTCACAGCATCTTAGCATCTCACCACTGGTCTACAGGACATGACAAAGCCTCTCCTGGCCACTGCTTCATTTTTTAATTCTGGGTCTTTGCCTTTTTTGTGCATTTCTTCAGATTATTTGTTGACTGTTAAGTATTTCTCAGGAAGAAGGTGTTATTTACGATCTGGCCAAATTGTCACTTTCATGGTAGTTTTACCTGCCTTGCCCAAAATGATTAGAGGGGAAGGAAAAGTGGATATTAGACTTTCTGAACCTTATATTTTAATAAAAATGGAAAATAAGTCTAACTTGTCATTTTCCACACCCCATCTCCCACTAAAAAAAAAAGGTTTTTTTTTGACCCAACTTATGTGAAAGAGGCTGTCACAATGAACTTTTCTGTGTTACAAGCCAATTTAAAGCTTAATGGAGTGTATATGTGTGTTTAATTTTTATTGGACTATAGATACTTTACAATATTGTGTTAGTTTCTACTGTACAGCAAAGTGAATCAGCTATATGTTTACATACCCTTCTTTTTTTGGATTCCTTCCCATTTAGGTCACCACAGAACATTTAGATGAGTTCCCTGTGCTACAGAGTAGGTTATCATTAGCTTTCTTTTTTATTTATAGTGGTGTATATATGTCAATCCCAATCTCCCAACTGATAAATTGGATCCCATCAAGATAAAGTAAATTTTAAAATAATAAAATTATTATTACTCAGTATCTTCTCTTCCCTGGTGGTTCAGCTGGTAAAGAATACACCTGCAACACGGAAGACCTGGGTTTGATCCCTGGGTTGGGAAGATCCCCTGGAGAAAGGAACAGCTACTTATTTCAGTATTCTGGCCTGGAGAATTCCATGGACTGTATAGACCATGGGGTCGCAAAGAGTTGGACACAACTGAGCAACTTTCACTTTGATTATCTTCTGCCTGTCTCCATTCATACCCCTTAAAAATGAATTCTTCAAGAACTGGTGTCTATTAACCTCCTGGTTTTACTTGCTAACCTCCAGTAGATGATTTGATGAGCAGCTGGGATGCTCTACATCTATATCCCAAGCAAGATATAGAAAAAGCTAAAGAAAAGAGGAGTACATAAACTGGACGAATTCCTTCTGTTAACTGATAGTTAGTAATACCAGCTATGAAATATCTATTTTCAGGTGCACATACCAAATTTATTTGTGCCAAAGTAGAAGATTGAAAGTGAGCTTCCCCAGTAGCTCAGCAATGAAGAATCTACCTGCAAGGCAGGAGATGGGGATTCGATCCCTGGGGGTTCCATCCCTGAGTCAGGAAGATCCCCTGGAGGAGGGCATGATAACCCACTTCAGTATTCTTGCCTGGAGGATCCCGTGAATAGAAGAGCCTGGTGGGCTACAGTCCATGGGGTTGCAAAGAGTCAGACATAAATGAAGTGACTTGGCAGGCAGGCAGAAGATTGAAATCCCATCTGCTTCTTTGTGCTCCACCTGTTTAATTATTACAGGTATCCCCAAAGCAGAGTAGGTAGTAACACAATGCAGTTCATATGCAAAAATGGTGAAGAGTTTAACAATTGTTAAAATGAATGCTTGGCAGAAATGCAATAAAATATCGGCAACAAGGACCTGCTTTTCAGATCCCTGACTCTTTCAGTTGCCTTCTGCTTAACTCAGATTCCTTGGTGCAGCTGAATTCATAACTCACATCTTTTCTTCTCTCATTGCTTAAAGTTGTAGCTGAAGCTATGATGCAAGGAGGCATCATACTGACCCTGTCGGCCCCACATAACTTAAAGGAGCAAATGACCTGTTTTCTCCCCTTGCTATCCAGTCTGTTTACTCATGGATATGTCAGGGAGACAAGGCCTTCTTTCAGGACACTGGGATCTTGGATGATATATTTGCCTTCATTAGTGTAGCCAGTTGACTGGGAGCACCTCACAAGCACTTTGACCTGATTGTATTATAACAACTATTAGTATCCTTCAGCCCTGATGTTCTGCAAAACAAAAAACCATATGCTAAGGCCTCTTCTGGTGCTGTGATAGGCCACATGAAGAAATGAGCAAGCCTTAAATCCCTGCAGGCAGCTTTGAAACAAAGAACACACTTTTGAAAAATGTAAACTTAATAGCCGCATGGCTTTTATTCAGTTCAGTTCAGTCGCTCAGTCATGTCTGACTCCTTGCGACCCCACGGACTGCAGCACTTCAGGCTTTCCTGTCCATCACCAACTCTTAGAGCTTGCTCAAACTCATGTCCATTGAGTCAGTGATGTCATCCAGCCATCTCATCCTCTGGTGTGTCCTTCTCCTCCAACTTCAATCTTTCCCAGTTTCAGGGTCTTTTCCAATGAGTCAGTTCTTTGCATCAGGTGACCAAAGTATTGGAGCTTCAGCTTCAGCATCAGTCCTTCCAATGAATATTCAGGACTGATTTCCTTTAGGATGGACTGGTTTGATCTTCTTGCCATCCAAGGGACTCTCAAGAGTCTTCTCCAACACCACAATTCAAAACCATCAGTTCTTCAGCACTCAGCTTTCTTTAGAGTCCAACTCTCACATCCATACATGACTACTGGAAAAACCATAGATTTGACTAGATGGACCTTTGTCAGTTTATTAGTTATTTTAATTGCCTTGTTTTATTGTATAAGTATGCCTAAATATACTTCCATTTGTCAGTGAAACACTAAAATGTGTGTTCTTTTCTTTAATAATGACAAAAGACACCATAACCGACTCAAAAAGTTCATGGAAAAAAATATTTTGAACATACGAATGAGAATCATGTCTACCTCAGTCTAAATTTATTTGAATGTAATGAAAAATAACTAATAAAATACAAGTCATGACCAGGGAGGTGATAAGACGCATCACCCACCTGGGGAGAGTGTGCTCACCAAGCACCTGGTCGCCTGAGCTACTCAGACCTGGGAAGGGCATAAAACACAAGCCCAACCAAGTCTGTGCCTTTGTGGAGTACCCAAAAACCTGAACCTGAGTGGCTTAGACCTGGGAAGTGCATGCAACCCAGGGCTGGATTTAGACGGTTCCCCTGGACAGCAACCTGGAGCCTGAGCAGTGTAGACGGGGAAAGCACCCACGCCGTGAGCGGGGGCAAACCCAGTGTGGTCCATACACTGCAAGCACTCCCCACACACACTAGTGATATTTGTTTGCAGTGTTCCTCCCTCCCCACAGCACAACTGAACAAGTGAGCCTAAGTAAGAGACCACTTTTGCCCCCTTGTGTCAGGGCAGAAATTAGACACTGAAGAGACTTGCAAACAGAGGAAGCCAAAATAAACAAAGAAGAGGGAACCACTTTGGAAGTGACAGGTGCAACAGATTAAAACCCTGTAGTTAACACTGATTACATTGGAAGGGGCCTATAGACCTTGAGAAGAAGTATAAGCTGGAACAAGGAACTATTTGAAACTGAACTGACCCCAAACTGCCCTCAACAGCTCCAGAGAAATTACTATTATCATTTTTTAAATTAAAAAAATTTTTAAGTTCTTTATTACTCCTTTAATTTTCATTTTTATAACCTACTATTACCTTGCAAAAAAAGACCCTATTTTTAAAGCAAATTATATATTTTTTATAATTTTTGTAATTTTGTTTTGTTTTTTAATATTGTATTTTTGAGAGTCTAACCTCTACTTTAGATTTTTAACTTTTGCATTTTGGTATTTGGTATCAATTTTGTACCTTTAAGAATCCAATCTTCAGTATCCATTTTTACTTATGAGTGTGATTACTGGCTTGATTGCTCTCTCCTCCTTTTGACTCTCCTTTTCCTCCCCCAGGTCACCTCTATCTCCTCCCTCCCACTTCTCTTCTCTGCCCACCTCTGTGAATCTCTTTGGGTGCTATGGGCTGTGGAGAGCACATAGGGAACTGATTACTGGCTAGATCTGTCTCTCTCTTTTTGACTCCACCTCTTCTCCTCCTGGTCACCTCTATCTCCCTCCTCCCTCCTCTTCTCTATGGAACTCTGTGAACCTCTCTGGGCGTTCCAGACTGTGAAGAGCAAATAGGGAACTAATTACTGGCTAGAATGCTCTCTCCCCTTTTGATTCCCCCTCTTCTCCTCCTGGTCACCTCTATCTCCCCCCTCCCTCTTTTCTTCTGCATGTACCCTGCGAACCTCTCTGGGTGTCCCTCACTGTGGAGAATCCTTTCTCCATTAACCTAGATGTCTTATCATTGGTGTGGTGTGGATGGAGAAGTCTTGAGGCTACTGTAAGAATAAGACTGAAAGCCAGAGGCAGAAGGCTTAAATCCAAAACTTGAGAAACCAGAAAACTCCTGACTCCCAGGAACATTAATTGACAAGAGCTCATCCAAAAGCCTCCACACCTACACTGAAACCAAGCTCCACCCAAGAGCCAACAAGTTTCAGAGCAGGACATACCAAATTAATTTTCCAACAACTCAGGAACATAACCCTAAGCATTAAAATAAAGGTGGCCAAAAGTCACACCAAACCCATAGACACCTCAAAACTCACTACTGGACACTTCATTGCACTCCAGAGAGAAGATCCAGCTCCACCCACCAGAACAACAACATAAGCTTCCCTAACCAGATAACATTGACAAGCCACTCGTCCAGCTCCACCCACAGGGAGCAGGATCCACAATAAAGAGGAACCACGAACTTCCAGCCTACAGAAAGGCCACCCCAAACACAGCATTTTAAACAAGATGAAAAGGCAGAGAAATATTCAGCAGGTAAAGGAACATGATAAATGCCCACCAAACCAACCAAAAGAGGAGATAGGGTGTCTACCTGAAAAAAATTCAGAATAATGATAGTAAAAATGATCTAAAATCTTGAAAACAAAATGAAGTTACAGATAAGTAGTCTGGAGACAAGGATTGAGAAGATGCAAGAAATGTTTAACAAGGACCTAGAAGAAATAAAAGAGTCAATCAATAAAGAATAATGCAATAACTGAGATCAAAAACACTCTGGAGGGAGCCAACAGTAGAATAACTAAAGCAGAAGATAGAATAAGTGAGGTATAAGATAGAAAGGTGGAAATAAATAAAGCAGAGAGGAAAAAAGAAAAAAGAATTTTAAAAAATGAAGACAACCTCAGAGACCTCTGGGACAATGTCAAATGCCCCAACATTCGGATCATAGGAGTCTCAGAAGAAGATAAAAAGAAAGGCCATGAGAAAATACTTGAGGAGATAACAGTTGAAAATTTCCCTAAAATGGGGAAGGAAATAGCCACTCAAGTCCAAGAAACCCAGAGAGCCCCAAACAGGATAAACCCAAGGCAAAACACTGAAAGACATATTAGTCAAATTAATGACGATCAAACACAAAGAACAAATATTAAAAGCAGCAAGGGAAAACAACAAATAACACACAAGGGGATTCCCATAAGGATAACAGCTGATCTTTCAATAGAAACACTTCAGGACAGAAGGGAATGTCAGGATATACTTAAAGTGATGAAAGAGAAAAACCTACAGCCCAGATTACTGTACCCAGCAAGGATCTCATTCAAATATGATGGAGAAATCAAAAGCTTTACAGACAAGCAAAAGCTGAGAGAATTCAGCACCACTAACCAGCTCTTCAACAAATGCTAAAGGATCTTCTCTAGATAGGAAACACAGAAAAGGTGTATAAACTCAAACTCGAAACAACCAAGTAAATAGCAAAGGGATCATATTTATCAATAATTACCTTAAATGTAAATGGGTTGATTGCCCCAATCAGAAGACAAAGACTGGCTGAATGGATACAAAAACAAGACTCCTATATATGCTGTCTACAAGAGACCCACCTCAAACCAAGGGACACATACAGACTGAAAGTGAAGGGCTGGAAAAAGATATTTCACACAAATGGAGACCAAAGAAAGCAGGAGTAATAATACTCATATCAGATAAAATAGACTTTTAAATAAAGGCCATGGAAAAAGACAAAGAAGGACACTACATAACGATCAAAGGATCAATCCAAGAAGAAGATATAACAATTATAAATATATATGCAACCAGCATAGGAGCACTGCAATATGTAAGGCAAATGCTAACAAGTATAAGGGAAAATTAACAGTAACACAATAATACTGGGAGACTTTAATACCCCACACACACCTATGGATAGATCAACTAAACAGAAAATTAGCAAGGAAACACAAATTTAAATGATAAAATGGACCAGTTAGACGTAATTGATGTCTATAGGACATTTCACCCCAAAACAATGAACTTTACCTTTTTCTCAAGTGCACAAGGAGCCTTCTCCAGGATAGATCACATCCTGGGGTATAAATCTAGTTTTGTAAATTCAAAAAAATTGAAATTATTCCAAGCATCTTTCCTGATCACAACGCGGTAAGATTAGACGTCAACTACAGGGAAAAAAACTATTAAAAATACAAACATATGGAGGCTAAACAATACGCTTCTGAATAACCAACAAATCATAGAATAAATTTAAAAAAATCAAAATATACATAGAAACAAGTGAAAATGAAAACACAAACCCAAAACTTATGGGATTCAGTAAAAGCAGTGCTAAGGGAAATGTTCATAGCAATATAAGCTTACCTCAAGAAATAAGAGAAAAATCAAATAAATAACTTAACTCAACACCTAAAGCAATTAGAAAAAAAAAGAAATGAAGAACTCCAGGGTTAGTAGAAGGAAAGAAATCATACAAATTAGGGCAGAAACAAATGAAAAAGAAACAAAGGAGACTATAGCAAAAATCAACAAAGCTAAAAGCTGGTTCTTTGAGAAGATAAATAAAATAGACAAACCATTAGCCAGACTCATCAAGAAAAAAAGGGAGAAGAATCAAATCAACAAAATCAGAAATGAAAATGGAGAAATCACAACAGATTACACAGAAACACAAAGGATCATAAGAGACTACTATTAGCAACTATATGCCAATAAAATGGACAACTTGGAAGAAATGGAAAAATTCTTAGAAAAATATAATTTCCAAAACTGAACCAGGAAGAAATAGAAAATCTTAACAGACCCATCACAAGCACAGAAATCAAAACTACAATCAGAAATCTTCCAGCAAGCAAAAGCCCAGGTCCAGACGGCTTCACAGCTGAATTCTGCCAAAAATTTAGAGATGAGCTAACACCTATCCTACTCAAACTCTTCCAGAAAATTTCAGAGAAGGGTAAACTTCCAAACTCATTCTATGAGGCCACCATCACCCTAATACCAAAAGCAAACAAAGATGCCACAAAAAAAGAAAACTATAGGCCAATATCACTGATGAACATAGATGCAAAAATCCCTAACAAAATTGTAGCAAACAGAATACAACAACATATTAAAAAGATCATACATCATGACCAAGTGGGCTTTATCCCAGGGATGTGAGGATTCTTCAATATTCACAAATCAATCAATGTGATACACCACATTAAAAAATTGAAAGATAAAAATCATATGATTATCTCAATAGATGCAGAGAAAGCCTTTGACAAAATTCAACACCCATTTATGATAGAAACCCTCCAGAAAGCAGGCGTAGAAGGAACATACCTCAAGATAAAAACAGCCATATATGATAAACCCACACTAAACATTATCCTCAATCTTGAAAAACTAAAAGCATTTCCCCTAAAATCAGGAACAAGACAAGGGTGCCCACTCTCACCACTACTATTCAATGTAGTTTTGGAAGTTTTAGCCACAGCAATCAGAGAATAAAAAGAAATAAAAGGAATCCAGATTGGAAAAGAAGAAGTAAAACTCTCACTGTTTGCAGATGACATGATCCTCTTTATAGAAAACCCTGAAGACACCACCAGAAAATTTCTAGAGCTAATCAATGAATATAGTAAAGTTGCAGGATATAAAATTAATACACAGAAATCCCTTGCATTCCTATACACTAACAGAAAACAGAAAGAGAAATTAAGGAAACAATTGCATTCACCGTTACAATGAAAAGAATAAAATACTTAGGAATAAATCTACCTAAAGAAACAAAAGACCTATATACAGAAAACAATAAAACACTGATGAAAGAAATCAAAGATGACACAAATAGATGGAGAAATATACCATGTTCTTGGATCAGAAGAATCAATATAGTGAAAATGAGTATACTTCCCAAAGCAATCTATAGATTCACTACAACCCCTATCAATCTACCAATGGTATTTTTCAGAGAACTAGAACAAATAATTTCACAATTTGTATGGAAATACAAAAAAAACTCGAATAGCCAAAGCAATCTTGAGAAAGAAGAATGGACCTGGAGGAATCAACCTGCCTGACTTCAGACTATACTACAAAAAGCTACAGTCATCGAGATAGTATGGTACTGGCACAAAGACAGAAATACAGATCAATAGAACAAAATAGAAAGCCCAGAGATAAATCCACACACCTTTGGACACCCTATCTTTGACAAAGGAGGCAAGAATGTACAATGGAGAAAAGACATGGCTGATTCATGTCAATGTATGGCAAAAACCACTACAATATTGTAAAGTAATTAGCTTCCAGTTAAAATAAATTAATTGTAAAAAAAGAAGTCATGATAACTCACATCATTTGCATTTGAATTTGTGCATGAAAAACAAGCTAAGCCAACCCTGTAGAAGCATTACAAGTTGAGGCGGTAACATTAGTATCTTTGGTTGCGACTAAATTCATTTTTCTTTCTCCCTATGTTCTGGGCTAAAGTTTATGAATGTACTAAGTGTCCTGAGAAGCCATTTGTCTATTTGGGTGGAGAATGGCTGAAACTGTCTATAGAGATGATGTTTTTGTTGTGTTCTATGTAATCAAAGTTCATTTATTTTCAGAGTCAAAGAAACTCCCAAGTTTTTGATACACATCTTAGAACTGTCCACCAGCCACTGGGAATGACAACCCTCCTGACATCTTTAAGGGACATCCAATGTCTTAAGTGCCTCTTTTTTTTTGTTTCTGCATACAGATGTTATCTGCAGATCCTATACTTACGTTTAATTCTCTTTAAATTTTGTTTTATTCTGTTTAGCCCAATTTAATAACCATTTTCAGAGAATTTCATGTATACTTATTTTACTTTATCACATCATCTTTTGAGTAACTCAGTTAATATTTACTTAAAATCCCTTTAACCTTTAATGAAATGCCTAGGATGTAGTTTCAGAAAAGAAGAGGCATAAAATATTTTAGTCTAATTGCATTGCTTTTCTCTCAGCAGGTATTTGGGCAGATATAATAGAAACCATAACCTGACTATTATTAACTTCTTCGGAGCAGAGTCTGAATTTTGTTCATCATTGTATTCCCAGAACCTAGTACAATGCATGTCATATTTAAGGCTCATTAATGTGTTTTCTTTTCCATGGGGATGGTCTTGGTCCCTGTCTCCTGTACAATGTCACGAACCTCCGTCCAGAGGTCATCAGGCACTCTATCAGATCTAGTCCCTTAAATCTAGAGTTCCAAAGAATCCAGAGTTCCAAAGAATAGCAAGGAGAGATAAGAAAGCCTTCCTCAGTGATCAATGCAAAGAAATAGAGAAAAACAACAGAATAGGAAAAACAAGAGATCTTTTCAAGAAAATTAGAGATATCAAGGGAACATTTCATGCAAAGATGGGCTCGATAAAGGACAGAAATGGTATGGACCTAACAGAAGCAGAGATATTAAGAAGAGGTGGCAAGAATACACAGAAGAACTGTACAAAAAAGATCTTCACGACGAAGATAATCACGATGGTGTGATCACTCACCTGGAACCAGACATCTTGGAATGTGAAGTCAAGTGGGCCTTAGAGAGCATCACGATGAACAAAGCTAGTGGAGGTGACGGAATTCCAGGTGAGCTATTTCAAATCCTGAAAGATGATGCTGTGAAAGTGCTGCACTCAATATGCCAGCTGATTGGGAAAACTCAGCAGTGGCCACAGGGCTGGAAAAGGTCAGTCTTCATTCCAATCCCAAAGAAAGGGAATGCCAAAGAATGCTCAAACTACCGCACAATTGCACTCATCTCACACGCTAGTAAAGTCATGCTCAAAATTCTCCAAGCTAGGCTTCAGCAATATGTGAATCGTGAACTCCCAGATGTTCAAGCAGGTTTTAGAAAAGGCAGAGGCACCAGAGATCAAATTGCCAACATCTGCTGGATCATGGAAAAAGCAAGAGAGTTCCAGAAAAACATCTATTTCTGCTTCATTGACTATGCCAAACCTTTGACTGTGTTGATCACAATAAACTGTGTAAAATTGTAAAAGAGATGGGAATACCAGACCACCTGACCTGCCTCTTGAGAAACCTGTATGCAGGTCAGGAAGCAACAGTTAGAACTGGACATGGAACAACAGACTGGTTCCAAATAGGAAAAGGAGTACGTCAAGGTTGTATATTGTCACTTTGCTTATTTAACTTATATGCAGAGTACATCATGAGGAACGCTGGGCTGGAAGAAGCACAAGCTGGAATCAAGATTGCTGGGAGAAATATCAATAACCTCAGAATGCAGATGACACTACCCTTATGGCAGAAAGTGAAGAGGAACTCAAAGGCCTCTTGATGAAAGTGAAAGAGGAGAGTGAAAAGGTTGGCTTGAAGTTAAACATTCAGAAAACAAAGATCATGGCATCTGGTCCCATCACTTCATGGGAAATAGATGGGGAAACAGTGGAAACAGTGTCAGACTTAATTTTTTGGGGCTCCAAAATCACTGCAGATGCTGATTGCAGCCAGGAAATTAAAAGACACTTGCTCCTTGGAAGGAAAGTTATGACCAGCCTAGATAGCATATTAAAAAACAGAGACATTACTTTGGCAACCAAGGTCCGTCTAGTCAAGGCTATGGTTTTTCCCGTGGTCATGTATGGATGTGAGAATTGGACTGTGAAGAAAGCTGATCACCGATGAATTGATGCTTTTGAACTGTGGTGCTGGAGAAGACTCTTGAGAGCCCCTTGGACTGCAAGGAGATCCAACCAGTCCATTCTAGAGGAGATCAGTCCTGGGTGTTCATTGGAAGGACTGATGCTGAAGCTGAAACTGCAATACTTTGGCCACCTCATGTGACGAGTTGACTCACTGGAAAAGACTCTGATGCTGGGAGCGATTGGGGGTAGGAGGAGACGGGGACGACAGAGAATGAGATGGCTAGATGGCATCACCGTCTCGATGGACATGAGTTTGAGTGTACTCCGGGAGTTGGTGATGGACAGGGAGGCCTGGCGTGCTGTGGTTCATGGGGTCGCTAAGAGTCAGACACAACTGAGCGACTGAACTGAACTGAATGTGTTTTCATTTTTTTGTTTGTTTGTTTCCCAGCCAATGCATGTTTTTGAGGGACTTCCCAGGGGGGTGCAGTGGTAAAGAATCCTCGTGCAATGCAGGAGATGCAACAGATGTGGGTTTGATGCCTGGGTCAGAAAGATTCCCTGGAGTAGGAAATGTAAACCCACTCTAGTATTCTTTCCAGGAAAATTCTATTTATAGTGGAACCTAGTGGGCTACAGTCTACGGGGTTGCAAAGAGTCAGACACGACTTAGGGACTACACAACAACAACAGCAATCAAAGATTCGCCAAGACAACAGTGATAAAAGATGGCAACATATAGCCTACCCGGAGAGAAAACTCAACATGCATAGAGATGAGCACTGATCTGATTTTAATTTGTGATCCAAAAAAACAAAAAGTTCAGGAGTAGCACAGTTTTATATTTGGATATTGTACCCAAGTGAATAGGGACAGGTAACTCTATTTACAAAGCAATTAACAAGATAATCAAAGCTGAGCCAAGACTAGGCTGTATTGTGGTGTGGAAGATACCATAAACATCGTTTGCATCTGTGTGCATACAGCTGTTCAGCTATAACAATGATAGAAGGCTTGAATATGGTCCTTCATTCTTTCAAAATAATTGCAGCTCAATTATGAATCAGTGAACACACTATTTCCAGTCACTTGACAGAGGCAGTAATAGGCTAAATTAATAGAATAAGAGACTTAACCAAAGACCAAGGTTATGTGTATGGCTGTATCAATTCTAATATAAATTTAATCCACAAGGGAGAATAGTCGTTTCACAGATACATGAATACATTTAAGCCATTAGGATTTACAAAAATAAAATGCTACTTCAGTCATTTGAGTCTCACATCTGCATTTTTTCCTTAAATTGTATGTCTACATGTATATGTCACAATCAAAATTTACTAATATTTGAATTTTGTACTTCTGCTGCATACTTTTTTTATGAAATAAGTTAAATATACAGATGAAGTGGATGTCACTTTTGTCCTATGAGTCCCAGTTCTGTTATCCAAAACTAACCCCATCAGAGAGTTCAGTTGCTCAGTCATGTCCAACTCTTTGTCATCCCATGGACTGCAACATGCCAGGCTTCCCAGTCCATCACCAACTCCCAAAGGTTGCTCAAACTCTTGTCCATTGAGTCAGTGATGATGCCATCCAACCATCTCATCCTCTGTCGACCCTATCTCCTCCTGCCTTCAATGTTTCCCAGCATCAGGGGCTTTTCCAGTGAGTCAGTTCTTCGCATCAGGTGGCCAAAGTAATGGAGTTTCAGCTTTAGCATCAGTCCTTCCAATGAATATTCAGGACTGATTTCCTTTAAGATGGACTGGTTGGATCTTGATGCAGTCCAAGGGACTCTCAAGAGTCTTCTCCAACTCCACAGTTCAAAAGCATCAATTCTTCAGTGCTCAGCTTTCTTCACAGTCCAACTCTCGCATCCATACATCACTATTGGAAATACCATAGCTTTGACTAGATGGACCTTTGTTGGCAAAGTAATGTCTCTGCTTTTTAATATGCTATCTAGTTTGGTCATAGCTTTTCTTCCAAGGAGCCAAGTGTTTTAATTTCATGGCTGCAGTCACTATTTATAGTGATTGTGGAGCCCAAGAAAATAAAGTTTGTTACTGTTTTCATTGTTTCTCCATCTATTTGCCATGTAGTGATGGGAATGGATGCCTTGATCTTAGTTTTTTGAATGTTGAGTTTTAAGCCAGATTTTTAACACTCCTCTTTCACCTTCATGAAGAGGCTTTTTAGTTCCTCTTCACTTTCTGCCATAAGGGTGGTGTCAACTGCCTATCTAAGGTTATTGATATTTCTCCTGGCAATCTTGATTTCAGCTTGTGCTTCATCCAGCCCGGCATTTTGCATGATGTACTCTGCATTTAAGTTCAATAAGCAGGATGACAATATACAGCCTTGACATACTCCTTTCCTGACTTGGAACCAGTGTATTATTCCATTGTTTATTGACCTGCATACAGATTTCTCAGGAGGCAGGTAAGGTGGTCTGGTAGTCCCATCTCTTGAAGAGCTTTCCACAGTTTGTTGTGATCCACACAGTCAAAGGTTTTAGCATAATCAATAAACCAGCAGTAAATGTTTTTCTGGAACTCTTTTGTTTTTTTGATGATCCAACGGATGTTGGTAATTTTGATCTCTGGTTCCTCTGTCTTTTCTATTCAGCTTGAACATCTGGAAGTTCATGGTTCACGTACTATTGAAGCCTATCTTGGAGAATTTTGAGCATTACTTTGCTAGCATGTGAGATGAATACAATTGTGTGGTAGTTTAAACATTCTTTGGTATTGCCCTTCTTTGGGATTGGAACGAAAACTGATCTTTTCCAGTCCTGTGGAAAACTGCTGAGTTTTCCAAATTTGCTGGCATATTGAGTGCAACACTTTATCAGCATCATCGTTTAGGATTTGAAAACCCCATATCATGAATATAAGACCCTTTAACCTATTCAAATTGATACACACAGACATAGGTATTCATTTTATCCATTCTCTTGTGTGTAGACATGGCTTGTTCTCACTTCTTTATTTCAAGAATTGTTGCCATGAATAGCTCCATAAATGTCTTCTCTTATCCATGGGCAGCCATTCTCAAATATATTAAACATTGACAAGTTGTTCCAAAGTGACTTTCCTCTGTGACTTGTATTTGTGGGTTCTTCTCTAAGGATTCTTTCTCTACTTACTCCAATATTGTAAATGCATCCTTTATTTTATTCCAACAGTTTAGTGTTTATTTTCACATTTAGATCTTTGATTCAGTATGATTATTGTTTTGTGTGAAATAAAGTTCTACTTATATTTTTAAAGAAAAATGAGTCATCTTAGCAATATAGATGTTTCTTTCCTTTTATTTATTTTTTTGTTTCTTTCTCTTTAAAGATTAAAATGTTCTGTCTCTCATTCCTCAAGGCCCTCACATATTGCCTGCTGTCACATATCTCTCATCTTATCCATTTTTTATTTGAAACTTCATTGATAAAATACAGTATTAATTATTATAGCTATATGCTAATGCCCTGGGCTTCCCAGGTGGTGTTAGTGGTAAAGAATCCACCTGCCAATGCAGGAAACAAGAGACGCAGGTTCAATCCCTAGATCAGGAAGATTACCTGGAGGAGGGCATGGCAACCCACTCCAGATTCTTACCGGGAGAATCCCGTGGACAGAGGAACCCAGAGGAACAGAGGAACCCCCTACAGTCCATGGGGTCGCAAAGAGTCACACATGATTGAAATGACTTAGCATGCATACTAATGCATTGGTGGGATGGGTCTCTATGCTTTTTCTTCAAATAGACCTTTATGCCTTTAGCCTTTGTTATTCTTTAGAATTAGTTTCTCCAACATGGAAATCCTATATCAAATGAAACCTTATATCAATGTTGATTTGAGAGTTTTGTTAAGTGAAATGGATTATTTTGGTGAGAAGCAATATTATTTTGGTGATATTTTGGAAATATCACTGCACTTCCCATCCATAAATTCATCTAGGTACTGGGGATGGAACATAGCAGTGAAGAAGAAAGACAGTTACCGTCCTGATGAAATTTGGGAGGGAGAAGAGAAGAGACCATCAACAGACAAATAGACAAGCAAACATATAGAACATCAGATGGCAAATCATGTTATGGAGAAACAGAAAACAGAATAAAGAGGATAGAAAGCAAAAGAGAGCAACCTGTTCTGTAAGAAAGCAATACGAATGGGACATTTGAACAAATGGCTAAGTAGTCAGGAGTGTTTGAAGGAAGGAGATTTCAAAGAGAGGGAACCATACAAATTTGAGTGGTGAGCTCAAGAGAGAGAAAAAAGACTGGGGAAAAGTGAGTGAGGGTAGCACAGGAGATGAGGTTCAAAGGGCACTGTTGACCAGATCTGAGGCCTTGTAGAAATCTGTTGTGACCTCTGCTTTGTTCTAAAGGAAAAGGAAGACATTGGCAAGCTTTGGACGAATCTAGCTCACATTGTAAATGGATCCCTCTGGCTGCTGGAGATAAAGAATATTGCAGAAGGAAAGAAATCAGCTGTGAAACTAGTGCAACCATCCAGATAAAAAAGATGGCCTCATTTTGTCTTTCAGGAATGATTCTTATTTTACTTCCAAAGTATTCTTCCATTACCTATGTTAGATATTATGCTTATATTTAGGAGATAGTCATTTACTATATATTTTCTACTTTGTTATTGCTGTTATACGGAAGTGCCCATAAAATTTTATAAATGTTAACCTTGTCACCTACCTCTTTTATTGGTTCTACTACTTTACAGAATTTTTCTTGGCTTTTTCAGGTAGACCATCACGAGCATGCTGTGTGCTAAGTCACTTCAGCCATGTCTGACTCTTTGTGACCCCATTGACTGTAGCCCACCAGATTTCTCTGTCTATGGGATTCTCTAGGCAAGAATACTGGAGGGGGTTGCCATGTCTTCCTCCAGGGGATCTTCCCAACCCAGGGATTGAATCCACTTCTCTTTAGGTCTCCTGTAATGGCAAGCAGGATTTTTACCAATAGCTCCACCTGGGAAGCTTTTTTAGGGGAATGTAAATATTCAGTCCATAGCACTCTCTTAATTTGCTTTTATAGTGAATTATATCAATTTCTTTTTCTGACAAGAAACCATCCTTATAGTCCTAGAATAAATTACCTGGTTATGATGCATATTTTTAATACATGGTTGCATTCTTCCTAGAATTTTATTAATATATTTGTATTTATATAAGTTAGATCTGGTTATATAATTTTCTTGTATTATCCTTATTCAATTTTCATGTCAAGTTAATTTCATAATACTCCGTAAAATAAGCATTCATGCTTCATGCATCATAATGAGTTAGCTTGATTTTTCATATTTTTAATACTTGAAAGCAATTTCTAAAGAGCAGAAAAACTTTTGCTCCTTTAAAGCGTGGTAATATTTACCTCTGAAACTGGACCAAAGGAAAAGATGGTTTTTACTATACTAGAATGAAGAATTTCTCGTCTTCAAAAGCCACAAATGAAGACAGTGAAATAAAAAGCTAAATAGTGAATGAAGATATTTGAAACGTACATAAATGATGACAACCTATATTCAGAAAATATATGAAAAGTCACTTCAAAATTAATATGGAAAGACAGTGTAGTACGAGAGTATATACATTACAAAAGATAAGACCCAAATAGCCATTATACATACAGACAGTTGTTCAGTTCAGTTCAGTTGCTCAGTCATGTCCAACTCTTTGTGACCCCAAGGACTGCAGCACACCGGGCCTCCCTGTCTATTGCCAACTCCTGGAGTTTACTCAAACTCATGTCCATTGAATCAGTGATGCCATCCAACCAGCTCATCCTCTGTTGTCCCCTTCTCCTCCCACCTTCAATCTCTCCCAGCATCAGGGTCTTTTCCAATGAGTCAGTTCTTTGCATCAAGTGGCCAAAGTATTGGAGTTTCAGCTTCAGCATCAGTACTTCCAGTGAATATTCAGAACTGATTTCCTTTAGGATGGACTAGTTGGATCTCCTTGCAGTCCAAGGGACTCTCAAGAGTCTTCTCCAACACCACAGTTCAAAAGCATCAATTCTTCAGTGCTCAGCTTTCTTTACAGTCCAACTCTCACAACCATACATGACTACTGGAAAAACCATAGCTTTGACTAGACGGAACTTTGTTGGTAAAATAATGTCTCTGCTTTTTAATATGCTGTCTAGGTTGGTCATAACTTTTCTTCCAAGGAACAAGCATCTTTTAATTTCATGGCTGCAGTTACTATCTGCAATTTGGAGCCCAACCTATCAACAGGAAATTGGATTAAAGATTTACTGAACATGGTCCTGCTCATCAGAACAAGAACCAATTTCCCCCTCAGTCAATCTATCCCATCAGAAAGCTTCCATAAGCCTCTTACCCTTCTCCATCAGAGGGCAGATAGACTGAAACCACAATCACAGGAAACTAACCAATCTGATCACATGACCACAGTCTTGTCTAATTCAATGAAACTATAAGCCATGCCGTGTAGGGCCACCCAAGATGGATGGGTCATGGTGGAGAGTTCTGACAAAACATAGTCCACTGGAGAAGGCAATGGCAAACCACTTCAGTATTCTTGCCTTGAGAACCCCATGAACAGTATGGAAATGCAAAAAGATAGGACACTGAAAGATAAACTCCCCAGGTCGGTAGGTGCCCAGTATGCTACTGGAGATCAGTGGAGAAATAACTTCAGAAAGAATGAGGAGACAGATCCAAAGCAAAAACAACCCAGTTGTGGATGTGACTGGTGATAGAAGCAAAGTCCGATGCTGTAAAGAGCAATATTGCATAGGAATCTAGAATGTTAGGTCCTTGAGTAAAGGCAAATTGGAGGTGGTCAAACAGGAGATGGCAAGAGTGAACATCAACATTTTAGGAATCAACAAACTAAAATGGACTGGAATGGATTAATTTAACTCAGATGGCCATTATTTCTACTCCTGTGGGCAAGAATCCCTTAGAAGAAATGGAATAGCTATCATAGTCAACAAAAGAGTCCAAAAATGCAGTACTTGTGTGCAATCTCAAAAATGACAGAATGATCTCTCTTCGTTTCCAAGGCAAACCATTCAATATCACAGCAATCCAAGTCTATGCCCCAACCAGTAATGTTGAAGAAGCTGAAGTTGAACGGTTCTATGAAGACCTACAAGACCTTCTAGAACTAACACCCAAAAAAGATGTCCTTTTCTATTATAGGGGACTGGAGTGCAAAAGTAGGGAGTCAAGAAATACCTGGAGTAACAGGCAAATTTGGCCTTGGAATATAGAATGAAGCAGGGCAAAAGCTAATAGAGTTTTGCTAAGAGAATGCACTGGTCATATCACACACCCTCTCCCAAAAACACAAGAGAAGGCTCTACACACGGACATCACTAGATGGTCAATACCAAAATCAGATTGATTATATTCTCTGTAGCCAAGGATGGAGAAGTTTATACAAGTCAGCAAAAACAAGACTGGGAGCTGACTGTGGCACAGACCATGAATTCCTTATTGTCAAATTCTGACTTAAATTGAAGAAAGTAGGAAAAACCACTAGACCATTCTGTTATGACAGTTGTTCAGCCAACCTTATTAATAGTCAGGAAATGCAAATTGACTTTACAATGACACTCAATTAAGTTGAGAACATTTAAGAGTCTGGTAATACCAAAGTTTGAGGAGAAACAGAAATTTCCAAGTGTTATTTTTGGAGTATAAATTGCCACAACTACTTTTGGCAAACAACTTGAAATGATGCAATCTAGTCCTAGGTATTAGTCTGTGGATATTTGCACCAAGAATAATGTATAAGAATGTTCATTTGTAAGAAGTAGCTTTGTTCTTACTATCCCTTCAGTTCAGTTCAGTTCAGTCGCTCAGTCATGTCCGACTCTCCGCGACCCCATGAATCACAGCACGCCAGGCCTCCCTGTCCATCACCAACTCCCGGAGTTCACTCAAACTCATGTCCACAGAGTCGGTGATGCCATCCAGCCATCTCATTCTCTGTCGTCCCCTTCTTCTCCCGCCCCCAACCTTTCCCAGCATCAGAGTCTTTTCCAGTGAGTCAACTCATCGCATGGGTCCGTCTAGTCAAGGCTATGGTTTTTCCAGTGGTCATGTATGGGTGTGAGAGTTGGACTGTGAAGAAAGCTGATCGCCGAAGAATTGATGCTTTTGAACTGTGGTGTTGGAGAAGACTCTTGAGAGTCCCTTGGACTGCAAGGAGATCCAACCAGTCCATTCTAAAGGAGATCAATCCTGGGTGTTCACTGGAAGGACTGATGCTGAAGCTGAAACTGCAATACTTTGGCCACCTCTATAAATATGGCATATTCGGAATTACAATAAGTTAAAAATAAGAGAAAGAAATTAATATCAAACTAAGACTGTATATTGAACTAATGAGTAACTAATGGACTGAACATTTAGTAACTTTCTCACCATTTTGAGTCAACGCTACTCAGCGCTCTCTGTGAACCACCTAAAATCATCTTGCAGTTAATGATGGGCATCCCATATTTCAAAAAGTACTGTAGTGAGAAATCTCTACTTGGAATTAACATCATTTTGGTCAAATATTTAATGCCTCTCTGTAATTCACTCACTTAGTCACAGGAATATTCTCCATTGTCAGGATTTACCCCATTGAATGCAATTATTTCTGAAGACAGAGATGCAGTCTAAACATTTAGAAACCCCCGATGAGACTAATGCAAGAGACGTATTATGATTCTCCCTTAGCCTTTTTTGTTATAACTTTGCCCATTTTCTCCTAGAACTTACAAAATGTAGGATAAATGATGAACATCTTCTCAAGAATTTTTTGGGTTGAGTTCTTATCTAAAGATGATTGAACTGACTACAATCTAAGGACTGCTAATAGAATATCCTAATCATCTGCCTAAGATGAAATGTTCTCTTCTCTTTTCTATCAAATGGATATATCCTTTCAATAAAAACAATTGCTTAAAAACATTAGCAGAAAATTCCAGTTTGTATTCTTTTTAAAATAAATCTGCGTAACTCATTCTTACATTGTAATTACTCATCTCTACTTTAGCAACTATTATTTAAAATAACCAATTTGTCTTCTCTTTCAGATTGACCTTCAGAGAGGTTTTGCTACTGATGAAGACATTGTATGACGAGATGTGGTGTGAAATCAGTTTCTTGACATTTGCTTTAAATAGACAAGTAAATGCTAAAAGCTATGACCAAAAAAAAAAAAAGCATTATTTGCATTGTTTGGGTGAGATTCATAAATCAAAGGAAGCCACTTTGTACAAAACACGTCAAAGACCGAGGTAGGTCTATGGGCATATAGTTCATGCCTCAAATTTATGTCTGTTCTTGCATTTATTGTAAAATGTCCACAAACACAAAGAACATTAAGCTCTTAGAGATCATCTATTCTTGACCTCTCATTTCAAAATGTTGAAGTCCTTTACTCAAAGTTACACTGAGTCAGTGGAAGAAATGAGAAAATTTCACTATTTCCCATTACATTGAACTCCTAGGAAAACAGCCATGCCCTGGAAGAAAACAGGCATCTTTCTGAAATTCTTTCAAACTCAGTGTTGTCAAAGCAGTCCTTTCTAACCTTTTTCACATCATGGCACAGGAGGAAAATGGCAATATTTGTAAAATACCCTGAAGTCTAGATAAGAGGCTATTTTTAGAGGCAAGTAGCTAGAGGGAGTCACAGAGGGTGGCCACTGTCCCCGCCCCCCTCCCCCCCCCACACACACACACACACATGGGTAGGGAGCTCTGCTGTGATTGAGTTGAACATCTCCACAACTGTGTTCCCCCATTCAGCCTCCTGAGTATAAGTACCCTGAGGCCAGTGCTCAAGGGGTTTGGAAGGAAGTCTGGTCAAGCAAAGGTTTGCTGCCCAATGCACCTAGAAGCCAATATTGTGGCACCAGCTTTTGAGAAAAGAAAGAGTTCTATTGAGAAGTCTGCTGGCAAGGAGACAGGAGGCAGGTCTCAAATCTGTCTCCTGGTTCTGGGGTTTGGGTCAAACTTTTATGAGTTAGGAAGGACAGCCTGGTATGCAGAATTTGCTGGCAGGGGAGGTTTATGCTAGAGGGCTTTAAACTTTTTTTTTCTTTTTTAAAAACTCTTTGCACTGGAGGGCCATTTATGGTATTGAAGATATGGAAAGATGGATTTCAGCACCAGATCTTCCTTGACAAGATCCCTTCTTTCAGAAAAGTTTCCAACTTTCAGGTTCTGGTAATGTTTTAGCTTTCTTGGCTCTGGAAAGGAAACACAGGTTCCAAATATTATTTGAGAAGGGCTTTCCTCCTTGGCACATGCCCTGGTTATAAGACTTGCAGTTTTGTTTCTGTTGTATCTGCAAGGCAACTAGACATCCTGTTATCAGTAGTCTGAGCTGATCCTGTGGTTACAGGAGCAGAGGGAAGAAAGAGAGCATAAATATTTAGTTAGACATAGGGATTCCCAGGTGGCTCAGACAGTAAAGAATCTGCCTGCAATGCAGAGACCCAGGTTCAATCCCTGGGTCGGGAAGATCCTCTGGAGAAGGGAATGGCAACCCACTCCAGTCTTTTTGTCTGGAGAAGCCCATGGACAGAGGAGCCTGGAAGGCTACAGGCCACGGGGTCGCAAATAGTTGGACACGACTGAGTGACTAACACTTTCACTTAGTTAGATATACCAAGGAGTTCTGAGGTTGGTGAATATCAAATAATAAACACATTTTCTTTTTTTCATCTTTCCTCCTCATTTCCAAAAGCTTCACCCAACAAAGAAGAATGGTAGAAGTACTTAAGTGGTAATTTCAATGACTTAGTGGAGATGGAGTGTGGGCTAGCGTGAAAGTGAACCTTCCCTCCCACCCTCTGGAGCTCAGTTTTTGTGGGAACCCTCCACACTTTCATGAGCTTTCTCTTTATTAATCCTACCAGGTTCTCATGGTGAAGTGCTCAGAAAGATACTCACGTGCCTCTGGTAGGAAGAGCATTGGGAAACACTCTCAGAGGCTTCTCCATAAAAACGGCTCATACTCTGGAGAAAGGACTTGGCCAGGGCACAATTCTGAACCGTTATACCAGTTAAGAAAAAGGAATCTCCCCAATCCACTCTGTTTTAGCCTTTCTATTTCACTTAAGGGGGGAAAATGACCAACTAACCAGCATACAGACAAACAAAGTATAGTTAACAGAATCAAAACTACAAGAAAATAGAAAATTCTGTAGCTGGGGAAAGACACAGGGTTTGATGGAGAGAAAATCTATACTGTGGGAGAGAGGACAGAAAACAGGGCTGCCTTGAAGCAGAGGCTCACTAATAGAGAAGAAAAGGAAGGTTACCGAATGCTTCTCCTTCTTACAAATGATTACTGAACATCAGGATGTCTTTCCCAAAAAGCCAGTAAGAGAAACTATTTTTTTAATCTTCAAAATAATTCTGATCTTAAAAATTATAATTATCATTGTTTCTAAAAGAATACAGATAAGCCATCCTCTTTATATTATATTCATAATATGAAAGTGTCTTCTAAGAACCTGTATGCTCAGGGGATAAAAGCTCTTACTGCCAAAGACTCATTAAATTTAAGCCATCCTTTAGGGAGAGAGCTGGCTTGCTTCTTGTGATTTCTTATTTACAAACACAATAGAGATTCTGAAATACTGTTCTGGGCTGGAGCATGGAGACCCATGGTTATGGCTGTTCTGATAAACCCTTTTACTTTAGTGGTGCTCCAGAGACTGAGATTTGAAGCCAGAATTTTTTTCTGTCTCACAGGTTCTCTTACAGGTGAAAGGAGCTATTTTTCTCTGGTATAATCCATTGCTTTCAGAAACAAGCCAGAGTGAGTTAAAGAGGGCAATTAAATACAGTTGAATTTTGCATCCAATTGCCACTCTTCCCTTTTTCTTGGTTGAGCATAAAGCAAAAGGAATAATAATGTACATTGAATATTCAGTGAGAAGGAAAGAAATGCTTTTTAATATCCCAAATTTTACTACTTTTTTCTTTGTCTTCAATTACCTTGGTTTCTGTGAAAGTGCTGCATTCAATAGGTTAGCAAATTTGGAAAACTCAGCAGTGGTCACAGGACTGGAAAAGGTCTGTTTTCATTCCAATCCTAAAGAAAAGTAATGCCAAAGAATGCTCAAACTACCGCACAATTGCACTCATCTCATACACTAGTAAAGTCATGCTCAAAATTCTCCAAGCCAGGCTTCAGCAATACATGAACCATGAACTTCCAGATGTTCAAGCTGGTTTTAGAAAAGGCAGAAGAACCAGAGGTCAAATTGCCAACATCCGCTGGATCATGGGAAAAGCAAGAGAGTTCCAGAAAAACATCTATTTCTGCTTTCTTGACTATGCCAAAGCCTTTAACTGTGTGGGTCACAATAAACTGTGGAAAATTCTGAAAGAGATGGGCATACCAGACCACCTGACCTGCCTCTTGAGAAACCTGTATGCAGGTCAGGAAGCAACAGTTAGAACTGGACATGGAACAACAGACTGGTTCCAAATAGGAAAAGAAGTACATCAAGGTTGTATATTGTCACCTTGCTTATTTAACTTATATGCAGAGTACATCATGAGGAACACTGGACTGGAGGAAGCACAGGCTGGAATCAAGATTGCCAGGAGAAATATCAATAATCTCAGATATGCAGATTACACCACCCTTATGGCAGAAAGTGAAGAAGAACTAAAGAGCCTCTTGATGAAAGTGAATGAGAAGAGTGAAAATGTTGGCTTGAAGCTCAACATTCAGAAAACTAGAATCATGGCATCCGGTCCCATCAGTTCAAATCAGTTCAGTTCAGTTGCTCTATCGTATCCGACTCTTTGCAACCCCATGAATTGGTCCCATCACTTCATGGGAAATAGAGGGGAAACAGTGGAAACAGTGGCTGACTTTCTTTTTCTGGGCTCCAAAATCACTGCAGATGGTGACTGCAGCCATGAAATTAAAAGACACTTGCTCCTTGGAAGGAAAGTTTAGAACAACCTAGACAGCATATTAAAAAGCAGAGACATTACTTTGCCAACCAAGGTCTGTCTAGTCAAGGCTTTGGTTTTTCCAGTAGTCATCTATGGATGTGAGAGATGGACTATAAAGAAAGCTGAGTGCTGAAGAATTGATGCTTTTGAACTGTGATGTTGGAGAAGACTCTTGAGAGTCCCTTGAACTGCAAGGAGATCCAACCAATCCATTCTAAAAGAGATCGGTCCTGGGTGTTCACTGGAAGGACTGACGCTAAAGCTGAAACTCCAAAACTTTGGCCACCTGATGAGGAGAGCTGATTCATTTGAAAAGATCCTGATGCTGGGAAAGATTGAGGGCAGGAGGAGAAGGGGACGACAGAGGATGAGATGGTTGGATGGCATCACCGACACAATGGACATGAGTTTGGGTGGACTCTGGGAGTTGGTGATGGACAGGGAGGCCTGGAGTGTTGCGATTCATGGGGTTGCAAAGAGTTGGACACGACTGAGCGACTGAACTGAACTGAACCTCGTTTTTTATTTAAAATAAACTCTGTAGATGTCTCCTGGAGAATTAAATGGCAACCCACTCCAGTATTCGTGTCTGGAAAATTCCTTGGACAGAGGAGCCTGGATGACTATAGTACATGGGGTCACAAAGAGTCAGACATGACTGAGCAACTAATTCTTTCTTTCTGTAGATGTTTGCATTCTATCAGGGTGTTAAGCCTCTGTTGTATAACATTCTTTATTTTATTTTTTCTTTTTTTTTAATTGGAGGCTAATTATTTTACAATATTATATTGGTTGGTTTTGCCATACATTGACATGAATCCGCCCCGGGTGTACATGAGTTCCCCTTCCTGAACCCCCCTCCCACCTCCCTCCTCCCTTTATCCTCCCTCTGGGTCATCCCCACACACCAGCCCCAAGCATCCTGTAACATGCATCGACCCTGAACTGGTGATTCGTTTCACATATGACAACATACATGTTTCAATGCCATTCTCCCAAATCATCCCACCCTCACCCTCTCCCACAGAGTCCCAAAGACTGTTGTATATATCTGTGTCTCTTTTGCTGTCTCGTATACAGGGTTATCATTCTTTAAAGAAAGAATGTCTCTTATTTAAAAAAAACTTGTTTTGATGTGTATTATTTTTATTCTTTATTGAATTTTGTTGCAATATTGCTTCTGTTTTATGTTTTTGTTTTTTAGTGACAAGGTATATGGGATCTTAGCTCCCCAACCAAGGATCAAATCAGACCCTCTGCATCGGAAAGCAAAGTCTTAACTACTGGACCACCAGGAGTCTCAGAAATAAAGTATCTTCTAAATAATTCTGTATATTATTAATGAAAGGTAACACTTCTTTAACATCTGCACTATGTTGTAGATATACTTTATCTCAGTTAGTTCTCACCTCAATCCTCCAGTATAATTATTATTCCACATCTTATTCCTTATCAGATCTTGCCACCTTCAGTTTTCAAAATATATAAAAATATCTGACTGCTTCTCATTACTATCTCAGTACTCCAAGCTTTTATCATATATTTCTATTGTACAAACCTGCCTCCATTCTTGTGGCCCTACAATAAATACTCCACAGAGTAGCAAGAGTCATCCTTTAAAATGTTTAAGTTAATCATGTTGCTGTCCTGTAAATCACATCATATTCTAATGATTTTCCATCCCCTTAATATAAAGTCTGTTCACTTCCTAGGTGGCGAAAGTGGTAAAGAACCCACCTGCCAATGCAGGAGATATAAGATATGGGTTCGATCCCTAGGTTGGGAAAACCTCCTTGAGGAGGGCATGGCAACCCACTCAGTTGTGTCTGACTTTTTGTGACCCCATAAATGGTAGCCTACCAGGCTTCTCTGTCCATGGGATTCTCCAGTCAAGAATACTGCCATGTCCTCCTCCAGGGGATCTACATTTAAAATGGACACAAATTCAAAATATAATTTTTACTCAGAGATAGCTTGTTTCAACTCTTGACTATAATTTTGATATCAGATCAAAGTCAAACCCCAAGGATGTTTTGATCAAATCCTGTTAAAGCTACTACAAGGCTTCTTTCAAGCATGATGCTTACTCAATTAATATTAGTAGTAGATTGGACATAAGGGGAAAGGCTCAGCTAAATGGTTCATTCTGATTGCAATATTTTTCCACCTCCCATTTGAGAATTCGGTTAAGTAGCTTCTTTTTCCTATCAATATAAATTTGCTAAAGCTAAATATTTATGGTGTTTATGTAATTTTCAATGCAAACTCTGATAATATTGTGGCATTCATTCTAAAAAGATGTCCTCTCTAATTTTCGGAGTCCTTTCATTGGTTCCCTGGCCCAGAATAAAAGGCTACCATATAAATAAGTCCATGTGGAAGCACTGGAAGCCTCCCCCAACTTTTACCAGCCCCCCATTCCCTGTGATGGTTAATTTTATGTGTCAACTTGGTTAGGCTACTCTTCTTAACTGTTTGGCCAAACATCAGTCTAGATGCTGCTGTGAAGGTAGTTTTTGGATGTGACTAACATTTACATTGGTAGACCCTGAATAAAGCAGATTACCCTCCATACTGTGTGTGGGCTCATCCACTTAATTGAAGGCCTTAAGTAGAAAGACTGAGAGTCCCGGAAGAGGAAGGAATTCTGCCTTCTGGACTGCTTTTGAACTCAAGACCACATGGACTCTTGCAGAATTTCCAGCCTGCCAGCTTGCTCTACAGGTTTCAGATTTCCCAGTTTTTCAGCCCCAACTCCATCCCCAAATGTAGAACCGATTCCTTAAAAGAAATCTCTCTCTTTGTATATATCCCCTTGTTTCTCTTTCTCTGGAAAACCCTGGTATATCCCCATCTCTTCTGAAATAGAAATGAAAAGCAGTTCAGGATTACTTCCTTTTCTGCTACTTGTGATTCTTGAAGTTTGGCAATCACCTTTCCATCCCTTCTGACTGCAGGTGTGGGGCTGTGACCAAGGTACGGCTTTCTTTCTGGAGAATCTGCATCTTGAGCTTCGGGACTGAAGCAGTTGAAACAGTCATTTTCCAACAGTATCTACTCCCCCAAAGACTGCAGATTTTTTTCAGCTGGAATTCTAGAAACTGCTTTCTATCCTGTTCTTCCTGAGGGTGTTTGTTAGCTTGCTTTTTTTTTTTTTAACTTTCCTTTTTTTAATTAAAGAATATTGTGTGAGATATTCAGCATTTCATATGAAAAGAAATCTTTTTATTTCTATTTCAGATAGCTGGAAGTCAGTTTCTATAGGTTACAAACAAAAACCCCTCATATATAGGGGGTTGATATGAAGATGCTTGAAGTCAAGACCATCACAAGCAGACTGCCCAGTGTTTCCATCTCACTCACATTATAACAATAGAACTTTATGTACTGTATTTTTTATTGCTACATGACAAATTATCACAAATTCAATCTTAAAAATTTGCACATATCATCTAAACATTTCTGAATGTCATTTTCCAGTGTACTGATCCTCTTCTTCAGGCCTCACAGGGTGAAACCAAGGTGACTTTCAGGTCTAAGTCTCCTTGCTAAAGCTCCAAGCCCTCGTCCAAGCTCACTGGTCACGGGCAGGATTCACTCCCTGCAACTGTGTGACTGAGGTCACTGTCACCCCGCCAGCAGGGATCTCTCTCATTTCCTAGAGGCATCCCTCAAGTCCTTGTCATGTGACCCCTCCACAGGCTGGTTCACATTTCCAATCTTTCTACCTTCAAGAAGTGGTCAGACACTTTAAAGCATTTCCCTAATTAGATCAAGCACATCCAGATAATATTCCTTTTGATTAACTCAAAATAAATGAATTGGTAACCTAAACACAGAAGTGATTTACCAGCCATATTCACGATTCTGCTTGTTTTTTTCTGTTGTTGTTTTGGCTGAACTGCGCAGCTTGTAGAGGATCTTCCCTGACCAGGGATGGAATCCTTGCTCCCCTGCCATGGACACCCAGAGATTTTGGACCACCAGAGAAGTCCTCTACTGATTTTTAAGGGGTAGAGGTTTATGCACACCACAAGAGGCAGGAAGTATGCACACAGCACGGTAGGATTCTTCCGTCATATTAGAATTCTGCCTACCACAAACCAAGTTCTCTAGGTGTCTGATTTCCTTTGGGGAATGAGAAAAATAAGCACCTCCTTTACTAATGTTGTAAAGATCAAATAAAATAATGTATATAATTTCATTAGGAAGAATTTGATTCATAGTAACTATCCAGCAAATTATTATTATTCACCAGAAGTGTTCATTGAATTGAATTAGATATTTATATTGTGTATTAAAATCTCCCCATTCCATTGAAACTTCAATTGAGTTTTGAGAATGAATTAACATTTTTGATATATTATGATCTTTAGGGAAAATTCCTTCCTAGTACATTAAAATTGATGTTAATCGATGTGTTTCATTTTATGATTATTTCACCAGTATAGCTTTCAAAAAGCTTTCATTTCTTTACTCTCATTCTTTATTTGTTAGATTGCAATATTTTCCAATATAATAAAAGCCAGTGAAACATTTTCTTCTGCAAAAAAATTTTCTTTCTTCAGATTTTTGTTTTGCCACAAGTATCATACTCCTCTCCATGCTGGATTTGCCCTCCAAATCTTTTAAAATGAAAAGCATTCAGCAGCTTTCATCTATAGATATCAACTTCTCTTAGTTACACTGATTCTCCCATTCATTGTCAGCGTCAGACTCATCATATTTCAATTTGCTTTATTCTCCTGTTGCTAAGAAACAAAGTTGCCTCATTATGCAGGGTCCTTATGTTCCAGCTTTGCTAATCAGTAAGAAAAACATTTTCCTAGGGGATTACTTTCTGGATGACAGCATTTGCTCCTTATGTTGGTTGACCATTGATGTGATAACAGTATTTTTGTTTTTGCCATTAAACTATGAGACAATGAGCTATAAATTTACCGGATGTTTGCTTTAGCCAAGAGAACCAGTGACTTCACTAACTCCATTAAGACCCAATCACTTGCACAGGATTTATGATTTTTAAAATTTCTACATATAATGACTATTTTGATAAATTTTCTAATCCAAGAATTTAAATGGATTAATCACAAAGAAATGGAATAAGCCCTGCCTTTCCACTGGAGAGCTGAAAGTTGTCCTAGGGATGTTCACTTTTCTCTAAAATTGTTTACTCTTTTCAGGATATACAAAGGTAACTTGATAATACAGAATTAACAATAGACAAGCATTTTCCCTGGAGAGAGGTATTATCTAGTCCACCCACATTAGTGAGGTCCAGTAGAACTGGGATGTGGAATCTGGGGACTATTTCTGATCCTATGTGGTATCAGCCAAGTCACTCAAATTCTAGGAAGACTGGTTTTCCTACTCCTAAAATGAAAATAATACTTTGGACTTATCTAACTGACTTACAAGAAATAATATACTTGAAACCTCCCTGCACATAGATGTCCCATGAAAATATTAATGATATAGACATAGCTATGACAGTATCACTTTGGTTAGAAAGGAAATAATGTCAAAATTCTTCTGACTTTTCCTTTCTAAGAAAAATACCAAAATGCATATCTTGATGGAAAGTGAGCAGGTAGTGATTTACTCTGTTGGAAAAATACCTCTGGGATTCTATTTGACACTGGAGAATGCTGAGACATTAGAAGGGCATCTGCTAGGAGTCATCCTGTGAGACTCCGATTTGTGACTTATGTTGTCGCCTCTAGAGTTTCTGTAAAGCTTGATCATACGGCCTCAGTTCTGTCACTGGGATTTGAAATTCTCCTGTGTCTAAAACACCACAATTGACCAGTACTTCTGGTTTTCCTAAGAATGACAGAACTGAGAACACTGCAGCTTATGAATCTAGGTATTAGGAATCACAAAGGTATTAGGTGACTTCAAGACTCATTTTTACCAAGTACTGGAGGTTTTGGTATAAAAGATACCTTAAGCTCAATGCTTCGTTCCTTCTCTATGTCTTGCTGCTGCTTAAGGGCATCACCACACAAATAAACTAACTGTAGTGACATATTTGTCTTAGGTGCTGATTGTGTTCAATTATTTTATTACCCCAAGCTGCTACATTTTCTTCCCTCAGTTAAATTCTGGACCATAAAGTATCGGGGACCAGCCTCGATATGGCCCAGGGTATCCTCGGGATGAATGGCGTCGGCGTCAGAGAGAGAGAGAGAGAGAGAGAGAGAGACAGGGGCTGATGATTCCTTGGTTTACACTGGAAACCAATAAAACCCCAGCACGGGGTTTGCTCTGTTTACGTAGGCCACAGGCGCCCTCTCGAATCACTGGAGGCACCCCACCAGGGCACCCCCTCGAGTGGGTCTTAGAAGCCCAGGCAGATAAGTAAACTCAGAGGGCCCAGCGCTCCAAGGATCTCAACCAGAAAAAGGAGAATAGAGAAAAGGATGGAAAAAGAGAAAGAACGACACGGGGAGACCAAGCTTCAGTGAGCAAGGCCCAAAACTTTATTTTCCAGTGCTGCTTTTATACCCTAAGTTATGCGCATAAGAAATAGAGAAAGGGAGGTATAGAGTCACGCCAAAATCACGTGGGGTCAGCAGTCTTGACCCTTATCAGGATCAGGGCTTATTTTTGTGTGTCTCGTGATAAAAGTTTTAGGTGGTTTACATCATCTTCTGGCCAGGGGGCCTGCTAACAGCTTTATGGCCCTCTCTCCTGACAATAGGTTAGTTAGCAAGTAAAAGGCTTATATTCTTTTAAGGTGACTTTCCTAAAGTTAGGTGCTAGACACATAACAAAGTTACATTCCTATGAGGCACCGGTGTAGTGAGCTGCAAGAAAGGAATTTATTAACTTAAGATCTGATGTGGTTAAATCAAAGGTTACTACTTATATTCTCTATATGTGATTAATATATTTCCAAGGATACAATATATAGAGGAAACTTTGCAGCAAGCATTGATTCAACAATGAAATCTTTTTTAGTACTATTCTAATGATTTTAACTTCTTCAACAGATTCCTGTATTTTAGAATATTAGGCTTTCTGTCCTTGCATGGCTGGGAGGCTATAAACAGTCACATTCGTAGTTGTAAGAGCCCGGACAAACTTGTCAGGCAAGTTAGAAAGCTATCAGAGGGGCTTGGATTGGAACACTCCTATTAAGCCGAGGAGAACTTTTAAACTACAGCTCTGAATTAATGTTTTCAGAGAAAGGTGGTTGGGAGGAAGCCCCCATAAGTATTAGAGGACTTGATAAGAGGCGTAAGATAGTAAAGCAGTCAGACTCCGGTTTTCTTTGGGATAGATGCTCAGGTAAGTCCAGGGGGTTCCTCGAGTCCTGATTAGCCTTTGCCCGTCAGGCCTCTTCCCCAGTTGACCTTTGCCACAGGTAGGATTTCCCTCGCTGGCTCCCGGCAATAAAGAAGCCTGAGCACTGAAGAATTGATGCTTTCAAATTGTGGTGCAAGAGAAAACTCTTGAGAGTCCCTTGGACTGCAAGGAGATCAAGTTAATCCTAGAGGAAATCAAACACTGAATATTCATTGGAAGGACTGATGCTGAAGCTGAAGCTCCAATGAAGCCACCTGATGCAAAAAGCAGACTCATTGGAAAAGACCCTGATGCTGGGAAAGACTGAGGGCAAGGGGAGAAAGGGGAGGCAGAAGATGAGATGGTTAGATGGCATCATGGACTCAAAGGACATGAATTTGAGAAAACTCTGGGAGATAAGGTGGAGGACAGAGGAACCTGGCATTCTTGAGGTCTCAAAGAGTTGGACACGACTTAGTGATGAACAACAAATGGTTCTTTTATTCAAAAAGCATATAACATCACCTGCTATGTACAATAATTCTTATAGACACTAAAATATTCTTTTAAATGAGCCATGTTCACACAAAGTTCCTACCTTTAATAAGGATTCATGAAATACTTAAAGTCATTTTTGATTGATTAATTTGTGCTTGTTTTCAGGGAGCCAGTGTCACTGAAAGCTAGACAAGCCAGATGAACTTAAGAGAATTGCAGTGATCTCTGTATTCTTGCCTGGAGAATCCCAGGGACGGGGCAGCCTGGTGGGCTGCTGTCTATGGGGTCGCACAGAGTCGGACACGACTGAAGCGACTTAGCAGCAGCAGCAGCAGTAGTGAGGGTCTGAGACTGTAAAGACTTATCTGGAAGAACTAAATGGGGCATCCATGTCCAAGAGGCCTGGGAACTGAGTTTTGTTATAGACAAAACTTATATTCCGCTTACAGAGAAGTCAGAGTGGAGCACATTTTTTTTTTTTTTTTGCTTTTGTCTTTATTGTCTTTTTCTCTCTCTTTTATTTTCCTTGGTAAGTGCTACACTCAAAAATGTTAGCAATAATCAAATTTTGATTCTGTTGGAAAACAAATGCCATTTTCTACTGACTTACTTGTGCATTGAATAAGCTACCTTTCACTCCACTAGCTAAGGGCTTAGAAAAATAATGTAGTCAACAAACTAATGCTCATTTTTAGATAAAACACTGAAAAGGAACCCACCAATGTCTGGATTGAATGGATTTTACAGTGCATTTATACAGTCTCTGCCATTTCTCCACAGACCCATAAAATGTGATCCCTTCACACTACCCACAAAATACTGGATATGTTAAAAAATGTAGTAAAAGGAAATAAAGAGACTGACTTGAAATCTAATGAGTTTTCTTTTCATGAAAGAGAATCAAATCTAACACTGATTATTATTTATTAAACTGTTTCCTTATAAAGACTTTTCAAAAATAAAATTCTTGCATCTATTTCATATATTTTAAAAATCTGAACTATTTTAAAAAACAATAGGTTTTGTGTCATCCTGCATGGAAATGGCAACCCACTCCAGTGTTCTTGCCTCGAGAATCCCAGGGACGGGGGAGCCTGGTGGGCTGCCGTCTGTGGGGTCACACAGAGTCGGACACGACTGAAGTGACTTAGCAGCAGCAGCAGCATTTATTAAATGGTTTTTTTTTTAATTTATCACCATGGAAACATTGTGTTTTCTCATACAGAAATATTTCCTCTGAGCAAACAAATTATACTAAGTTCTTCCTTCCTAAGCAATGGAAAAAATCTTGTCTATTGCCTTGGGAAATTATGACAGAATTTAGAAACAAATACTAGTCACCCATTTCCAATGTTTTAGAAGATAAAAGATTTTTAAGTATGGAATAAAATGAACTGTTACTTTAAAAAATTATAACAGTTGGATAAACACCTTTCCATAAGTGACATATATTTATATGCATTTAAATTAAATACACCTTATAATATTTAACTTCTTAAATAGCAAGTCAAAGTCAGAAATCATGTAATTTCTTAAGTTTTAAATAAAGATATAGTAAGTTATTTGCTTTTAATTTTAGTATTTTAATATACTACAAATACTTTAATACTATAATGGAACAACCAACATACTGCTACACACAAACTATTCTTTTTTTTAAGGAAAAAATAAGTCATCTGTTTTATCACAACAATATTTACATATTTTGTTTACATTTATACATTTACATATATTGTTACATTTATATTTGATATCTGAATCTTATAAGAATAATTATAATTATTGTAATTACTCAGATAATTTAATTATGAGCATGTGTGAAGCTTTATTTCAAAATTGCCACAAGAGACCTAGAACAGGTCAAGTCAAAGGCTCACTCAAATTAGAGATACTTAGCAGAAGCAACAACAAAACAACAGCAAAAACAGACTGCTTACAGTAATACAGAGAAGAGAACATTTGGTTAAGTGATTAAACTTTTGAGTGATAATCAACAGACAGTGAGAGAAGCTGCTGCTGCTGCTGCTAAGTCACTTCAGTCGTGTCCGACTCTGTGCGACCCCAGAGACGGCAGCCCACCAGGCGAAGCTAGTTTCTCAAAATGTTTAGAATTTAACATAATTTGCTTATAATACTTAACAATTTTATCAGAAATTCTGATTTATTCCTAAAAAACCATGAATTTTGTTTTTTTATTTTTATTTTTTATTTTACAATATTATATTGGTTGGTTTTGCCATACATTGACATGAATCTGCCCCGGGTATACATGAGTCCCCCTTCCTGAACCACCCTCCCACCTCCCTCCTCCCTTTATCCTCCCTCTGGGTCATCCCCACACACCAGCCCCGAGCATCCTATAACATGCGTCGACCCTGAACTGGTGATTCGTTTCACATATGACAATATATATGTTTCAATGCCATTCTCCCAAATCATCCCACCCTCACCCTCTCCCACAGAGTCCCAAAGACTGTTCTATATATCTGTGTCTCTTTTGCTGTCTCGTATACAGGGTTATCATTTGCATCTTTCTAAATTCCATATATATGCGTTACTATACTGTATTGGTGTCTTTCTTTCTGGCTTACTTCACTCTGTATAATAGGCTCTAGTTTCATCCACCTCATTAGAACTGACTCAAATGCATTCCTTTTAATGGCTGAGTAATACTCCATTGTGTATATGTACCAAAGCTTTCTTATCCATTCATCCGCAGATGGACATCTAGGTTGCTTCCATGTCCTCGCTATTATAAACAGTGCTGCAATGAACACTGGAGTACATGTGTCTCTTTCAATTCTGGTTTCCTCGGTGTGTATGCCCAGGAGTGCGATGGCTGGATCATATGGCAGCTCTATTTCCAGTTTTTTAAGGAATCTCCACACTGTTCTCCATAGTGGCTGTACTAGTTTGCATTCCCATCAACAGTGTAAGAGGGTTCCCTTCTCTCCACACCCTCTCCAGCATTTATTGCATGTAGACTTTTAGATAGCAGCCATTCTGACTGGTGTGATGGTATCTCATTGTGGTTTTGATTTGCATTTCTCTGATTATGAGGGATGTTGAGCATTTTTTCATCTGTTTATACACAAACTATCTTTTAAAAATTAGCTTCTATGCAAATAAATTTTCAGTTCGGTTCAGTTCAGTCACTCAGTCATGTTCGACTCTCCGCGACCCTATGAATCACAGCACGCCAGGCCTCCCTGTCCATCACCAACTCCCGGAGTTCACTCAAACTCATGTCCGCAGAGTCGGTGATGCCATCCAGCCATCTCATTCTCGGTCGTCCCCCTCCCACACCCAACCCTTCCCAGCATCAGAGTCTTTTCCAGTGAGTCAACTCATTGCATGAGGTGGCCAAAGTATTGGAGTTTCAGCTTTAGCATCAGTCCTTCCAATGAATACCCAGGATCCATCTCCCTTAGAATGGACTGGTTGGATCTCCTTGCGGTACAAGGGACTCTCAAGAATCTTCTCCAGCACCACAGTTCAAAAGCATCGATTCTTCGGCAATCAGCTTTCTTCACAGTCCAACTCTCACATCCATACATGACCACTGGAAAAACCATAGCCTTGACTAGACGGACCTTGGTTGGCAAAGTAATGTCTCTGCTTTTTAATATATTATCAAGGTTGATCATAACTCTACTTCCAAAAAGTAAGCGTCTTTTAATTTCATGGCTGCAATCAGCATCTGCCGTGATTTTGGAGCCCAAAAAAACAAAGTCTGACATTGTTTCCACTGTTTTTCCATCTATTTCCCATGAAGTGATGGGACCAGATGCCATGATCTTAGTTTTCTGAATGTTGAGCTTCAAGCCAACCTTTTCACTCTCCTCTTTCACTTTCATCAAGAGGCTTTTGAGTTCCTCTTCACCTTCTGCCATAAGGGTAGTGTCATCCGAATATCTGAGATTATTGATATTTCTCCCAGCAATCTTGATTCCAGCCTGTGCTTCTTCCAGCCCAGCGTTCCTCATGATGTACTCTGCATATAAGTTAAATAAGCAAAGTGACAATATACAGCCTTGACACACTCCTTTTCCTATTTGGAACCAGTCTGTTGTTCCATGTACAGTTCTGACTGTTGCTTCCTGACCTGCATACAGGTTTCTCAAGAGGCAGGTCAGGTGGTCTGGTATTCCCATCTCTTTCAGAATTTTCCACAGTTTATTGTGATCCACACAGTCAAAGGCTTTGGTATAGTCAATGAAGCAGAAATAGATGTTTTTCTGGAACTCTCTTGCTTTCTCCATGATCCAGCGGATGTTGGCAATTTGATCTCTGGTGCCTCTGCCTTTTCTAAAACCTGCTTGAACATCTAGGAGTTCACGGTTCACATATTGCTGAAGCCTGGCTTGGAGAATTTTGAGCATGACTTTACTAGCGTGTGAGATGAGTGCAATTGTGCGGTAGTTTGAGCATTCTTTGGCATTGCCTTTCTTTGGGATTGGAATGAAGACTGACCTTTTCCAGTCCTGTGGCCACTGCTGAGTTTTCCCAATTAGCTGGCATATTGAGTGCAGCACTTTCACAGCATCATCTTTCAAGATTTGAATTCGCTCAACTGGAATTCCATCACCTCCACTAGCTTTGTTCGTAGTGATGCTCTCTAAGGCCCACTTGACTTCACATTCCAAGATGTCTGGCTCTAGGTCAGTATCACGTTATCGTGACTATCTTGGTCGTGAAGATCTTTTTTGTACAGTTCTTCTGTGTATTCTTGCCACCTCTTCTTAATATCTTCTGCTTCTGTTAGGTCCATACCATTTCTGTCCTTTATTGAGCCCATCTTTGCATGAAATGTTCCCTTGGAATCTCTAATTTTCTTGAAGAGATCTCTTGTTTTTCCTGTTCTGTTGTTTTCCTCTATTTCTTTGCATTGATCACTGAGGAAGTCTTTCTTATCTCTCCTTGCTATTCTTTGGAACTCTGCATTCAGATGCTTATATCTTTCCTTTTCTCCTTTGCTTTTCACTTCTCTTCTTTTCACAGCTATTTGTAAGGCCTCCTCAGACAGCCATTTTGGTTTTTTTGCATTTCTTTTCCATGGGGATGGTCTTGGTCCCTATCTCCTTTACGATGTCACAAACCTCCGTCCAGAGTTCATCAGGCACTCTATCTATCAGATCTAGTCCCTTAAATCTATTCCTCACTTCCACTGTATAATCATAAGGGATTTGATTTAGGTCATACCTGAATGGTCTAGTGGTTTCCCCTACTTTCTTCAAGTCTGAATTTGGCAATAAGGAGTTCATGATCTGAGCCACAGTCAGCTTCTGGTCTTGTTTTTGCTAACTGTGTACAGCTTCTCCATCTTTGGCTGCAAAGAATAAAATCAGTCTGATTTCGGTGTTGACCATCTGGTGATGTCCATGTGTAGAGTGTTCTCTTGTGTTGTTGGAAGAGGGTGTTTGCTATGACCGGTGCGTTCTCTTGACAAAACTCTATTAGCCTTTGCCCTGCTTCATTCCGTGCTCCAAGGCCAAATTTGCCTGTTACTCCAGGTGTTTCTTGACTTCCTACTTTTGCATTCCAGTCCCCTATAATGAAAAGGACATCTTTTTGGGGTGTTAGTTCTAAGGTCTTGTAGGTCTTCATAGAACTGTTCAACTTCGGCTTCTTCAGTGTTACTGGTTGGGGCATAGGCCTGGATTACTGTAATATTGAATGGTTTGCCTTGGAAACAAACAGAAATCATTCTGTCATTTTTAAGACAGCATCCAAGTACTGCGTTTCGGACTCTTTTGTTGACCATGATGGCTACTCCATTTCTTCTAAGGGATTCCTGCCCACAGTAGTAGATATAATGGTCATCTGAGTTAAATTCACCCATTCCAGTCCATTTTAATTCACTGATTCCTAGAATGTCTATGTTCATTCTTGCCATCTCCTGTTTGACTACTTCCAATTTGCCTTGATTCATGGACCTAACATTCCAAGTTCCTATGCAATATTGCTCTTTACAGCACCGGACCTTGCTTCTATCATCGGTCACATCCACAACTGGGTATTGGTTTTGCTTTTGGTCCATCCCTTTATTCCTTCTAGAGTTACTTCTCCACTGATCTCCAGTAGCATACTGGGCACCTACTGACCTGGGGAATTCCTCATTCAGTATCCTATCATTTTTCCCTTTGTTACTGTTCATGGGGTTCTCAAGGCAAGTATACTGAAGTGGTTTGCCATTCCCTTCTCCAGTGGACCACATTGGGCTGTGGTCCATGTGATCAGATTGGCTAGTTTCCTGTGATTATGATTTCAGTGTGTCTGCCCTCTGATGCCCCCTCCCAATACCTACCGTCTTATTTGGGTTTCTCTTACCTTGGTCGTGGAAAATGTCTTCACAGCCGCTCCAGCAAAGTGCAGCCGCTGTACCTTACCTTGGATGAGGGGTTTCTCCTCAAGGCCACCCCTCCTGACCTTGAACGTGGAGTAGCTCCTCTTGGCCCTCCTGCGCCCGCGCTGCCACCGCCTGTTGGACATGGGGCAGCTCCTCTCGGTTGCTGGCCCTGGCCTCAGGCGTGGGGTAGCTCCTCTCAGCTGCGCCTCTGTGCCTGGTCGGTTGCGCCGCCGGGGCCGGCGTCTCTTAATTTTAAGGAGAAGGGAATATATATATTTAGGCCCTTTAAATCTAGAAGTTGCTGCTACTGCTACTCTAGAAGTTAGGAAAAGTAATTTCATAGGTAATAGGTTTCAATAGGTGATACACAGGAAAGATAAACTGATTAAGATTCTTAGAAAATACTTGACTGTACCTTTATTTTTCCAGATACAAATTATCTTCCCTTTGCTGGCATTTGTACACAACATTCATTTATTCACTCACTTATGAAAACTTTATTTATTACTAACTTTATGTCACTTTCACTTTAGTAAATATTATGTGACTAAAAAGAAATTATGTTCAAATTGAAACTGAACAAATTTAACCACTTATGTACAATTTTAAAATTTATTTTTAGTTGTTGTTTACATTTGGCAAATTAGATTATTAAATAAAAATCAGTGCCTCAGTTAGAAAAGTAACAAAATACAAGTTAAAAGAAAATGTCAAAATTCTGACTTATTCTTTTGCAGTTTTCCCACATTCTCCTTTATATCAATGCAAATTTTAGGTAACTCAAATATTCCTGAGGTGATCCTCCCGATTGGTAATTAACTAACTATGCAAATCTTAATCTAAAAATTTTTACATTCATTCATTTCATGGTTTTTGCTGACCTATTCAGGAAACATATTTCTGCTACTCCAGGGTAATGTTTTCTGTCTTTCACAAAATCTACCCTCACTTTTGCCCCCTCTTCAAATTAGAAGACATGGTTGAGGTTTGACACCAACATTACACTGCTTTTTCTCTGAAAGGGAGTTATAAATTAATCCAGGGCTTACCTGGTGGCTCAGATGATAAAGAATCTGTCTGCAATGTGGGAGATCTGGGTTCAATCCGAGTTGGGAAGATCCCCTGGAGAAGGGCATGGCAACCCACCCCAGTATTCTTTCCTGGAGAATCCCATAGACAGAGAAGCCTGGTGGGCTACAGTTCATGGGGTTACAGAGTCGGACATGACTGAGTGACTAAGCACATAAATTAATCACTGACAAGTTCCTTGAATTTTGTTTCATTCATAAAATATCTACCAAATATTTGTTGAAACTGAAAGTAGTTAGAGGACAACTTTTCCAGGTTTTGTGAATAATGCATATTATTTCATTTTGTTTTTTCTCTAGAAATTTTGATTTATCTCTGCTAGGGATTAGAAGTCTCTCAACTAGAAATGTTTATGAACTCCTCATCAAAGAGTTTAAAATGAAGGAGGCATTTGACAGTCAATAATGTTGTTCGTTAAACAACTTCATCTTTGTGATTTTTTGTTAAGCTAGATTAAACAGACTTTCAATGTTTCATACAATAATATTAAAAATTGTTATGGGTCATAAAAACTTTAAAAAGCATACACAGAGTATATAAAATCAGTGTTCTTACACAAATAACTATGATTAAAAATTATATCCCATTACCACTACATAGCTGTCTCCATTCTATTAACTAGGTAAACTGTTACTAGCTAGTGCTGCTTTGAAAGGATTAGTGGGTATACTCTTTTATTTTTCTTTTTCAAAGTTCAAAATAAATAGCACAAAGAATATATATTGAGTAACTTAAAAGAAAAGAAAAAAAAGATTTGCTGATGCAAACAGCATGAAGGCTCAGTATGAGAACCTAATGAACAGCAGCTTGTCAGCAACCGAAGGCAGTGTTCAGTGTTGACTGGGTTATTTATAGATTCTCAAGTCCATTTATATTCTTTGAAAAGTACAGGTGTGGAGAGGAAGAATTCCTAAGGTGCCTTTAAGGACCAAGCAAAAGAAAATTATAAGCTTGTGATTCATCCATGTGGATGTAATTGGTGATGGGAAGGATGAGCTAGATGAGAAAATAAACAGGAGCATCAACTTTGTGCTGAGCACCGATTCTGCGGACCATGTGCCGGCAGAGTGGGAGCTAAGCAGTGGTGGCGCTTCTGCTGTTCCGAAGTGTGCAGGGTCAGCCAAGTCCAAAGTGAGAGTGCATCAGCCACATCAACTGCTTTAAACTGGAGAACCCCACTTCAAAAGATTTTCTTTGCTTCTTTCATGACTTGGAAATAGTAGACTAAAGAAAATCAGAGTTCAGGAATTCCTCTCTCACTGTAAGCCTTAACACCTGGTTTGAAGCAAAGTACTGCTAATATTTACTGATTTCAGAATCAGCATGCACTAAAATGTCAGGAGCTGAAGGGTCAAATGCAGATCCACTTGGATAAAGTGGGAATAAACTGGCCTCTTAATGAACTACATACAGGATCCCAAATCGGGTTAGAAATATAAGGAGTCAAAAACTCACTGAGAAATAATCGATACTAGAATGATTCTTTTTTGTGTTTGTGTTGGAATGACTAAGGCAGCCAAACTTTGGGTATGAAATTAGAAATATTTCCCTTTGCACGGGTGCTTAGTTGCTCAGTCGAGTCAGACTCTTTGCAATACCGTGGACTGAAGCCTGCCGGGCTTCTCTGTCCATGGAATTTTCCAGGCAAGAAAACTGGAGTGGGTTGCCATTTCCTTTTCCAATATTTCTCTTTATCAGTTCCGTAATTCACTAAGGTGAAACTCTCCTCAAAGAATCCATTGGATATCGTCTAACTTAAACCTCAGAGACAATTTTGGGGGAAGTAGTAAAGAATAGCTTTATTGTGTTGTCAGGCAAAGGGGAGAAGCAGGAATAATGCCCCCAGTACTGTGTGCCCAGACCTGGAGGGTGTTGTGAGGATGGGTTTCAGTAACTACAAAACAGCTCCCTTGGACTGCAAGGAGATCAAACCAGTCCATCCTAAAGGAAATCAGTCCTGAATATGCATTGGAAGGACTGATGCTGAAGATGAAGCTCCAATACTTTGGCCACTTGATGGGAAGAGCTGACTCATTGGAAAAGACCCTGATGCTGTGAAAGACTGAAGGAAGGAGAAGGGGACAACAGATGATGAGATGGTTGGATGGTATCACCAACTCAATGAACATGAGTTTGAGTAAGCCTCAGGAGTTGGTGATGGACAGGGAAGCCTGGCGTGCTGCAGTCCATGGGGTTGCAAAGAGTCAGACACAGCCGAGCGACTGAACTGAAAACCGCTCAAAGATACTGTTCTGTATATCCCTTGAGTGTGTGTGTGTGTTTGGGGAGTTGGGGGTGGGTGGGGAGAGGAGAGACCAGGACTTTGCCCCCAAGGCTGCATTATTGTTTGCTGACTGCTCCTCCCTTGTCTCCACATTCCCTGCCTCCCTTAATTAGCATCTGTTTGAATCTGCCCATGGGGATTCAAGGAAGGTCCTGGAGGCTAAATGAAGCCTATTTCCTGTAATCAAGAAATGGGGGACATAGAAAGGCTTTTGTACCCAGGAACCTATCAGGAACCTCCTCAGTATCAATATGAGTGGGAGTCATCCAATCTATTGAGGGCCCAAAGTGAACAAAAAGAAGGGTAAATTGTCTCTCTTCTTGAACTGAGATATTTATCCTCTCCCACCCCTAAAGGGCCCTCCGTCTTGAGGACTTAGACTTGCTGTCCTCCGAGTTAACCAGCCTGCAGATAGCATTTGTAGCATATCGAGGCCGCCAAAACTGTACGAGTCAATCCCCATAATAAACCTCTTTTACATGCTAATTGACTTCAGTCATGTCTGACTCTGTGAACCTAAGGACTGTAGCCCACCAGGTTCCTCGGCCTGTGGGATTCTCCAGGCAAGAATACTGGAGTGGGTTGCATGCCCTTCTCCAGGGGACCTTCCAGACCCTAGGGATCAAAATCACATCTGTCTCCTGCATTGGTAGGTGGGTTCTTTACCACTGGCGCCACTTGGGGAGCCCAAATCTCCTCTGATTTTTATATACACTACTGGTCTGTTTCTCTGGAGAACACCCGACATTTTAACTCTTTCTCACCCTTCTTTGGAATTTAAATATGGATGCTAATGGACACAATAACTGTTTTCTTTTTTAATGTTTAAAAAATTTTTTAAAAAAGAAAAACTTTTTGGCAGCATGTTCCCTCTGTGTTGGAAGTGCAGATTCTGAACCATTGGATTTCCAGGGAAGTCTTCAGCACGATAACTGTTAACATGACTTTCTGGACTTTTGGATGAGAGAAAAAGCTTTCTTTAGAAATACTTTTTAACTCACCAGTAACTGTAGAGAGTATAAAACTGAGTTATAAGTGACTACTGTGATAAAAGTAGTTTATATACCAAACCAAGAGACAGAGAAAATTGATGACAGTAGAAACAGGAGGAAAAGTATCTAAAAGTATCATTGGCTGGAGAGCAAGCAAATACTTCGGTTTCTAAGAATCCCATATTCAGGAAAGAGGAAAGACCATATTATCATATACTCTATTTTACTGATACACTTCTCTGAGTTTAATGTTTCTTTGAAGGTTGTCTAAAAATTAAAAGGAAAGTTGATAGATCTAAAAGTTGTAGCCCTTTTGCCATCACATTTTGGGGATATGTTTATAGTAGAATAGAACATATACTTAGAAGAATAGAACTGTTTGATTTTGCAGATCAATAAGGACTGGAATGCTAAGTAAGGGATTGTTAGTGTATAAGAAAACCCCTATTTAAATTTATTCTCATAGGGTTCATGATATTGGCTTTGCTTGTGAGAAATACAAATAATTATTATTTCAGTGCTTTTGACCATCTATATAACCGAACCTAACAAATGACATAGAAAACCATATTTATTGTCAAGATTGCTAAGAATTATTGGTCTAGAAGCAGATAACTTTTTCTGAGCTACAAAGCAACAAAATAGCCTAGGTAAGAAATAAATAAACTGCCTGTGTATTTTAAGGGCTTCCCAGGTGGTACAGTGGTAAAGAATCTACTTGCCAATGCAGGAGACCCAAGAAACACAGGTTTGATCCTTGGGTTGGGAGATCCCCTGCAGAAGGAAACGGAAACTCACTCAGTATTCTTGCCTGGGAAATCCCATGGACAGAGGAGCCTGACGGGCTACAATCCATGGGGTCACAAAAGAGTTGCACACAACTTAGCAACTAAACAACAACAAGTGGTCAATATAATCAATAAAAGAGATTTCAGAGTGAATTAAAAACCATAAGCCATGTACATGCTCTCTGAAAGAAAGTAACTTTAACAGTATAGGCAGGTTGAAAGCAAAATGATGGAAAAGGGGTATATCTTGAAAACTTTAATCATTTAATCGAAGGAGAGAAGGAATGATTATATTAATATCAGGTAAAGTCAACTTCAGAGGAGAGAAAATTACCAGAGACAGACATTATATAATGATAAAAAGACAGTCCACCAAAAAGATGTGGCAATCCTAAATATATATTACCATAAAAGAAACTGCAGAAAATGATAGAATTGAAAGGAGAATTAGACAAATACATAGTTATAGGTAGGGACTAAAACATCCCTCTCTCAGTAACTAATAGAACAGCTCTACAGAAAATCTGTAAGGTTATAGAAGAACTCAACAATATCATTAAACCACCAGGGTTTAACTGACATTTTATAAAATACACTATTCAGCAGTGTAATATAATTTTTTTTCCCAATGGCCACGGAATGATCAACAAGATAAACCATCTCCTAGGCCATAAAACAAATGTCAACAAGTTTGAAATACTTGAAGCTATGGAATGTGTTTTTAAAATCACAGTGGAACCAAACTAGAAATCAGGAATAGAAAGATACTAGAAAAATACCTAAACATTTGGAAAACAACAAAAACAAGAAAAACCACTTCTACATAATCTTTCAATCAAAAGTAATTCCCAAGGAAATAAAAAAAACATGTTAAACTAAATGAGAATACCACATATAAAAATTTGTGAGAAACAGCTGAAGTGTGAAAGCAAAATTTATAGCATGAAGTACTGACAGTGTAAAAGAGGAAAGTCTCAAATCAATAAACTAATCTCCCATCTAGACAATCTAGAAAAATAAGAGCAAAATAAAGCCAAAGCAAGCAGGAGGAAGGGAGTAGTACGTGAAAGACCAAAATCCAATGAAATTCAAAACAGTACTGCAATAGAGACAATTCATAAAGTAAAAAGCTGGTTCACTGTAAAGGTCAATACAACTGACAAGCATTTATCAAGACTGACAAAGACAGAGAGAAGACACCAATGTCTCGAATAAAACATGAGATGTAACTGCAAACCTTGCATATACCTAAGAATGATAATGTATGAAAGTCTTAGTCTCTCAACTGTGTCTGACTCTTTGCGACTCCATGGACTATAGCCTGGAAATCTCCTCAGTCCATGGAGTTCTCCAGGCAAGAATCTTGGAGTGGGCAGCCATTCCCTTCTCCAGGAGATCTTCCTGACCCAGGGATCGAACCCAGGTCTCCTGCATCGCAGGCAGATTCTTTACCACCTGAGTCACCAGGGAAGCCCAAGAATGATAAGGGAATCCTATAAACAACTCTACACATATAAATTGGATAACTTCCAGAAAATGGATCACTTTCTTGAAAAACACAAAGTGTCATAGCTCACCTAATGTAACTATAGCTATTAAGGCAAGTGAATTCATAATTTTAAAATTTGCAAAAAAGAAACCTCCAGGCAGAGATGCTTTCACTAGAAATTTTTATCAAATGTTTGCAGAAGAATGGACACCAATTTACACAATCAGAAAGTAGGAGAGGAAGGAATACATTCTAATTTGTTTTTATGAAGCTAGTATTGCTCTGAGACCAAAACCAGTACCAAAAAAAAAAAACCAAACAAACAAAACCCAAACAAATCTATAGGTCATGAATATAGGCACAAAATTTCTCAGGAAAATATTAACAAACAGACTTAAGTAAAGTATAAAAGGAATTATATACATCAAGATCAAGTGAAGTCTATTCCAGGGATGCTAGGTTGGCTCAATATTAGAAAATCAATCAATGTAATTCACCATATTAACAGGCTAAATAATAAAAGTCATATAATCATATCAATCAATAGAAAAAAAGCATCTGACAAAATTCAACACATTTTCATGCATAAAAATTTTCAGAAGAATAGGAATAGCAGAGAACTTCCTTAACTTGATAAAGAATGCCTACAAAAAATCTATGGACAGAATGGTGTTTAATGGGAAAGATCTAATGCTTCCCCCTAAATACTGGGAGCAAAGCAAGGATATCTGATTCAACATAAATCTTAGGTCTAGCCAAAGGGTTCTTTGGCTCAATACCAAAAGCATCAAGCTATAAAAGCTATAAACACACGGGGCTTTTTTTTAGCTATAAAAGCCCCATGTGTCCTTTCGTGTGCGAATAACCATACAATAACAAGCTGTGGTACTTTCATACTATGGAGTTCTATTTGTTGTTGTTTAGTTGCTAAGTTGTGTCCGACTATTTGCAATCCCATGGAATGTAACCCACCAGATTCTTCTGTCTGAGGGATTTCTGAGGCAAGAATACTGGAATGAGTTGCTATTACCTTCTCCAGGGGAATCTTCCCGATCCAGGGATTGAACTCCAGTCTCCTGCTTTGCAGGCAGATTCTTTATCACTGACTCACCAGAGAAGCCCCATAACACTGGAATGCCAAGCTATATAATTCTGAAATGTGTAGAAATGAAATGATATTTGACATTCTTCTTCAAAACTTTCAATTAAAAAATGCAGAAAATAAATAAAATTGTGGTAAAATCTTGGTAGTTATCAAATTAACATTGTGAGTGTAGAGGGATTCATCATACAATTATTTCTGCTTCTCAGCACTTAAGAGAATTCTCACACAAGAAAAATGGTAAATAGTAAAATGTGGAGGCTTTAGCTCACTTTAAAGTCCCAGGAATTATGTAACTGTGCATCTGTGTATAAGTGATGATGCTGAATGTCAAAGTCATTTTTATGCTACACATCTCAAAGCACATTTGGATGTTGTCTGGGTATGATAATCCTAACAGTGGTTGTTTATATTTCTGGAATTTAATGGATAAAGGAGGGAAATGAAGCGCTCAAGATATATGCTTCTCTTTTATGTATTCAGCTCCTGAGATTAAAATTAAATAGTTATATGTTAAAACTGATGATGTTTTAATTACTATTATGTATTGATAGTATATTAATAACATTAAATTCACGTCTTAATTACTGGTACTGCCATGTAAGCAGCAAAGGATGTTTTAGAAATAGCACTGCTTGTTATTTCCACTTCTAAATATTCATTTCATTCCTGCCTTCCTCTGGTTTCCTGCTGATTTACACAGCTGCCAACCCAGGATTTTCAATGCCATATGAACGTTGAAATATGTTAAACTATTCAATCTGTTCTTTAATTTAATTAGATGAAATTCTAACTACAATAGAAGGATGAGTTTAATTTTCTCCCTTCTGGCATCTAAAAGAGAATCTTGTCTTGGGACTTGGCAAACAGAGAACTCACTTGTATTCTGCTTTGTAATTACTGTGTACTTTGGGGACAAGCTGGCCTATATGTGAAAGTGCAAGTTTGATCAGCTGTCTGAATAAGATTTACACCATTTTGTTGAACATCATGAGGCACCAGGGCCTTCTTATTAGCAGCAATTACCTGTTATCTGGGATCTGAGCTCTGGGTAACCATTCCAGCTCGTTGACCTTATGTCTAAGCATTTCTTCCCGCAGGTCATCTCAACACTTCAATAATCACATCACACCCGGAGCTATAGTTTCAGCCATCCCACTCTCAGATGACTAATCTTTGCCTTCCTGATTCATGGACTGAGTCCCCTTAATCCCACATTTGAACAATTTATCATCAATCAGAATCTTGGATCTATCCTATGTCTTTTCATTGTCTTTCATCCCTTCAGAGGGTTTCTTTGCTGTCTAGGCAGTTCAGACTTCATGAACCATCACTGTAATTATCTCATTTCCCTCTCTCCAGCCTGTTTTAATCATTTTGACGCTCCTACCTTAATTGAACAGAGTTCTTGTTAAGTCTGCTCCTCTAGTGCTGCATCCCGATGTGGTTGGAGAAGATATCCACAATGAATGGACTTGCATTAAATTATGATTGCAAGTCTTAAATCTTAGCCTCCTGCAGCAATTTGAGACTTCCCCAAATTACGCTCCAACTTAGCACATTATAAATTCTCTCTCCTTGAATCTTCAACATTCCTTTCTCCATTCTCTACTCTCAAGTTATAACCTTTTCCCAATCAACAAAATTCAGAAATATTTTTTTGAAGCTAGGCACTCTTCCAAACTCCCAGAACACATAGGTAAACAAAATAGTCATATTCCTTCTTCGTAGACCTTGTATCTAAGAAAGAAAATGAACAATAGACATAATAAGTTATACAGTGACTTAGAAGTATTGTCAGGGAGGGGACAATTTCCCCTTCTGTCCTTCTTGAGTCCTTGTGGCTAGACTAATAATAAAACTAACACAGGACAGATTAACAGGAGAAAAATTTTAATCCATGCACATGGAGATCTTATAGAAATAGGACTTAAGAAGTGGTTGAAGCAGGCAGCTTCTATACTTTTAAGGCAAAGAAACAATACATTTATGAGGAATTGATAGGACAAAAAGAAAAAAAAAACAACTTGGGTTTTGGGTGCTCAATTAGTGAAGATCTAACCTGAGTTAGGGCTTGGGTTAGCAAATTAATCAAGCATCATAGACTTGTTTATATAGACTTCTCGGCCAAATTCCCTATCTCTGGAGATAAACGTGCTCGTCTTTCTCCAGATTCAGAGAAGAATGAGAGATTAGTTTCTGCTTTCAGGGAGACAGAGAGAAGGCTCAGAGCATCCCTTTTCATTGGCCATTTCTTAAGTAACTTTAGCTCAAAATAATGAATATGTCATTGGAGCATATTTTGGGGTGGCCTCCCCTGAACCCAAGAATATAATATATTTATCTAGTCCCATGGTTTTAAATAGTAACTAATGGCACCTAAATTTATATCTGCAATTCAAATTTCTCCCTTAAGCTCCAAATTCACATATATATATATATATATATATATATATATATATATATAAAATATCATCCCCAACATTACTGCTTTGATATCCAAAGGATATCTTAAATTAAACTTCTTCAAAACAGATTTTTTGCTAATAAGATCCTCATAGCACAATCAGAATATAGCATAACTCTGCATATATTTAGGAAAAACAAATGTGACAAGACTTCCCTGGTGGTGCAATGGTTACGACTCTGTGCTCACAATACACAGGGCATGGGTTCAATTTCTGGTTGAGGAACTAAGATCCCACATGTCACACAGCATGGTCAAAAAAAAAAGTCAATTAATTGAATTGAAGCCTTTGGTGTTGGTGTATCATACACATCTTCTCAGAGTCTCTTGACTTTGTGTATTTGCAAGAAACTCATATTCATACCCACTCCAGCCACTGCCATGGAAAATTCACTGTCTGTGAGCTATGAGATGCTGCTACTACTCCCGGAGCCCTTGGCCACTCCCATTTATTCTGACTTGGATGTAATGACACGTTACAGGGTCCAGCTTCCTGAGCAGATTGTGAAGGGCTGGATGATACAAACTCAGAAGTACAGAGTAATTATCTTCCTTTGGGGCCAATTTTGATAAATGGCAGAAAGGGGTTCAAAGGGGACTAAGTAGATAAATTCCTTATCCTTCCTCCTTATAATGGTTTGTTTCCAGGCTGTCCTTATGGAGATGCTCCATGTAACTGATCTCTTGTCTGCCTACCTGTTCAGTCACTTAGTTGTGTCTGACTCTTTGCAACCCTATGGACTGTAGCTCCCCCAGGCTTCTCCATCCATGGGATTTTCCAGGCAACCATACTGGAGTGGGTTGTCATTTCCTTTCCAGGGGATCTTCCTGACCCAGGAATTGAACCTGTGTCTCCTTCATTGGCAGGCAGATTCTCTACCACTGAGCTACCTGGGAAGCCGTAATTGAGCTCTTAGATGAGAGTTAAGAGCAGACGCCTCTGATGGTTGACTGGCTGTGTCTTTCTGCTCACTGTGAAGCACGAACTAGAGCAGGAGTACATCATGTTGTGTTGCTTCTAATCCTTTCAAGTCTCATTTCTTATTTACCTCCCTCTATTCCTTGGGGTTGCACCTCCTTAACAAAAAAAGCAACACATTTTTGAGATATTGAATGCTCTGTTTACTTAAGTTAGCAGAAGTATCACATGGTCAAAATTTGGAACTGAACAGCGTGTTAAAAATTTAACACCTCATTTTACAAACCAAGACACAGAGAAACTACATGATTTACCCAAAGGCAGAGAGTTTAGTTTCTGGCAAATGAGAGCTTTATTTCTCGTTCCAGTAGGAAAAACTAATTTCACTAGAGCATGAACTTGGAGAACTCGAGACACATAAACAGTTTGGATAGTATAAGTTTGCTACTGTCTACAGAATTATCAGAAAGCCAATTTACCATCAGCTAGCAACATGATCATTATATGTTTAGATTTTGTGCATTGAGATGAGACCCAGATCTTGATTCAATTAAATCAGTTATTTCATCTCCAAAGCAAAATTTTTAATACTTGTTCAGGTAACTATGTGTATATAGAATTTAACTCATCTTTATAAAAGATTGCTTTTGAAAATGTTGAATGCTCTGCTACTTCTTTTCTACTAATCTGAAAGTGTTGAGGGGAAAAAGAATAAGCACCAAAGTCTTCTTTATTCATATTTATTGAGCCAAAGAACATTTATATGCACAATTTTGTGTAAATTAATGTCTGGGTTTTTCAAGATCTATTTTGAAATATGTGTGTATAATCAGCATTCTTGTAATCCAAATTATTCAGTTTTACTTAGACCATGTCTATTGTCAAAGGGACAACAAAAACCTATGTCAACACAGAGATATTTATTTTCTAGTGTCATACTCTTTAGAAGGAATAAAATGTCATCAATATGTCAAATGCATTAATGTCTAACTAAATGGGCTTAGGCATATAGAGCTTTTATTACAAATACAAATACAATAGGGAGCTGCTTATCTAGACCCATTAATGCTCCTCTACTGCACATTCCTTCTTTGTACCTCAATTCTCTGCTAAGTCACATGCATGGAAATGGAAATATCTTCTAGTCAAAACGGTATCAGGCAACAATTTTAACCAGGGGTACCACTTTGAGAGTAGTGACTTTGAGAAGTAGGTTAAAAATTTTAAATTTGAAGATGCAGTTTAGAGAAAAGTTGAGATGCTTAAAATCAAAGAAATATGATTAACACCAGTATTATAACAAAGTTGTGCAAAGATGGAATGGACAGCTCTGTAGATCTGAGCGATGGCTTGACTAGATGTCAATTGGACAATTGATGGTGGTGGTGGTTTATTTGCTTAGTCATGTCCGACTCTTTGCGACCTCATGGACTGTAGCTCACCAGGTTCCTCCATCCATGGGATTCTCCAGGCAAGAATACTGGAGTGGGTTGCCACTTCCTTCTCCAGGGTTCTCCCTGACCCAGGGATTGAATGTGGGTCTCCTGCATAGCAGACAGATTCTTTACTGACTGAGCTACTAGGGAAGTCCAAAGATGTTATAGAGGAAATTTAAACATTGGTTAATGGATTAGACTGATATTTTCTTCCAATCTTGAATTTTACTTTCACCAAGAGATGCATTCTTTCAGCTGGAAATATATCATTATATATTTAATGATCATAATCAACAAATAGTAACCAACAGTAATGTAATAGGACGTCTAAGTGTTTTTAATGCATTTTATCTACACTTCATTTTCATAGTGACTTATGATCAGTTAATTATTGATGTTTAGCACCAAAGTTTTTAAACATCTATAATTTTAGAGCAAAACTTGAATACTAAAATTAAAATGATGGAGTGGGGACTTTTCTGGTGGTCCAGTGGTTAAGACTTCTCCTTCTAACTCAGGGGGTACAGCTTCTATCGCTGGTCAGGGAGCTAAGATCTCACATATTTTGTGGCCAAAAAACCAAAACAGAAAACAGAAACAATATTGTAACAAATTCAATAAAGACTTTAAAAATGATCAAAAAACTTCTGAAAGACATCTCTAAATAATTTTACTTATTTAAATATTTGTTTTACTTTTAAACATATTTATATTCTGAATTTGGTGCTTTTAGTATATGAAGTTCTTAAGAGTCCAGATCTGCTGTCAGTTGATTCTCCTGACTATGACTTATGGTGTTTTATTTGAGCATTTGTTTTATAATTTGAAAATATACATTTTAAGTGTTTATGTTTAACTCACATTGGGTGGGCATCATTGGCGGATGTCCTGTGTGGCTTAAGTTGGGATAGGAAGTCTCTCTCCTGAAACGTTCTAGTTTTGCTTCTTTCCAGATGTCTGAGATGTTTCCTACTAAAGATAACTTTTAACTTTTTTTTTTAAATTGGAGGCTAATTACTTTACAATATTATATTGGTTGGTTTTGCCATACATTGACATGAATCCGCCCCAAGTGTACATGTGTTCCCCTTCTTGCTCCCCTCTCCCACCTCCCTCCGCCCCATATCCTCCCTCCAGGTCATCCCCGTGCACCAGCCCCGAGCATCCTGTATCATGCGTCGAACCTGGACTGGTGATTCATTTCACATATGATAATATACATGTTTCAATGCTATTCTCCCAAATCATCCCACCCTCACCCTCTCCCACAGAGTCCCAAAGACTGTTCTATACACCTGTGTCTCTTTTGCTGTCTCGTGTACAGGGTTAAGGTTACCATCTTTCTAAATTCCATATATATGCGTTAGAATACTGTATTGGTGTTTTTCTTTCTAGCTTACTTCACTCTGTATAATAGGCTCCAATTTAATCCACCTCATTAGAACTGATTCAAATGTATTCTTTTTAATGGCTGAATAATACTCCATTGTGTATATGTACCAAAGCTTTCTTATCCATTCGTCTGCAGATGGACATCTAGGTTCTTTCCATGTCCTGGCTATTATAAACAGTGCTGCAATGAACATTGGAGTACATGTGTTTCTTTCAATTCTGGTTTCCTCGGTGTGTATGCCCAGGAGTGTGATTGCTGGATCATATGGCAGTTCTATTTCCAGTTTTATGAGGAATCTCCACACTGTTCTCCACAGTGGCTGTACTAGTTTGCATTCCCACCAACACTGTAAAGAGGGTTCCCTTTTCTCCACACTCTCTCCAGCATTTATTGCATGTAGACTTTTGGATGGAGAAGGAAATGGCAACCCACTCCAGTGTTCTTGCCTGGAGAATCCCAGGGACGGGGGAGCCTGGTGGGCTGCAGTCTATGGGGTCACACAGAGTCAGACACGACTGAAGCGACTTAGCAGCAGCAGCAGCAGACTTTTGGATAGCAGCCATTCTGACTGGTGTGAAATGGTATCTCATTGTGGTTTTGATTTGTATTTCTCTGACTATGAGGGATGTTGAGCATTTTTTCATGTGTTTGTTAGCCATCTTTATGTCTTCTTTGGAGAAATGTATGTTTAGTTCTTTGGCCCATTTTTTGATTGGGTCGTTTATTTTTCTGGAATTGAGCTGAAGGAGCTGCTTGTATATTTTGGAGATTAATTCTTTGTCAGTTGTTTCATTTGCTATTATTTTCTCCCATTCTGAAGGCTGTCTTTTCACCTTGCTTATAGTTTCCTTTGCTGTGCAGAAGCTTTTAAGTTTAATTAGGTCACATTTGTTTATTTTTGCTTTTATTTTCAATACTCTGGGAGGTGGGTCTTGGAGGATCCTGCTGTGATTTATGTCGGAGAGTGTTTTGCCTGTGTTCTCCTCTAGGAAGTTTTATAGTTTCTGGTCTTTAATTTAGATCTTTAATCCATTTTGAGTTTATTTTGGTGTATGGTGTTAGGAAGTGTTCTAGTTTCATTCTTTTACAAGTGGCTGACCAGTTTTCCCAGCACCACTTGTTAAAGAGACTGTCTTTTCTCCATTTTATATTCTTGCCTCCTTTGTCAAAGATAAGGGGTCCATAGGTGCATGGATTTATCTCTGAGCTTTCTATTTTGTTCCATTGATCTATATTTCTATCTTTATGCCAGTACCATACTGTCTTGATGACTGTGGCTTTGTAGTAGAGCCTGAAGTCTGGCAGGTTGATTCCCCCAGTTCCATTCTTCCTCAAGATTGTTTTGGCTATTCGAGGTTTTTTGTATTTCCATACAAATTGTGAGATTATTTGTTCTAGCTATGTGAAAAATATCGTTGGTAGCTTGATAGGGATTGCATTGAATATATAAACTACTTTGGGTACTATACTCATTTTCACAATATTTATTCTTCCAATCCACGAACACGGTATATTTCTCAATCTATTAGTGTCCTCTTTGATTACTTTCACCAGTGTTTTATACTTTTCTATGTACTAGTCTTTTGTTTTTTAGGTAGATATATTCCTAAGTATTTAATTCTTTTCTTTGCAACAGTGAATGGAATAGTTTCCTTAATTTCTCTATTTTCTCATTATTAGTGTATAGGAATGCAAGGGATTTCTGTGTGTTGATTTTATATCCTGCAACTTTACTGTATTCATTGATTAGCTCTAGTAGTTTTCTGGTAGAGTCTTTAGGGTTTTCTGTGTAGAGGATCATGTCATCAGCGAATAGTGAAAGTTTTACTTCTTCTTTTCCAATTTGGATTCCTTTTATGTCTTTTTCAGCTCAGATTGCTGTGGCCAAAACTTCCAGAACTATGTTGAATAGTAGTGGTGAGAGTGGGCACCCTTGTCTTGTTCCTGACTTTAGGGGAAATGCTTTCAGTTTTTCACCATTGAGGATAATGTTTGCTGTGGGTTTGTTATATATAGCTTTTATTATGTTGAGGAATGTTCCTTCTATTCCCGCCTTCTGGAGGGTTTTGATCATAAATGGATGTTGAATTTTGTCAAAGGCTTTCTCTGCATCTATTGAGATAATCATATGATTTTTATTTTTCAGTTTGTTAATGTGGTATATTACATTGATTGATTTGCAGATGTTGAAGAATCCTTGCATTCCTGGGATAAAGCCCACTTGGTCATGATGTATGATCTTCTTAATGTGTTGTTGGATTCTGATTGCTAGAATTTTGTTAAGGATTTTTGCATCTATGTTCATCAGTGATATTGGCCTGTAGTTTTCTTTTTTTGTGGGATCTTTACCAGGTTTTGGGATTAGGGTGATGGTGGCCTCATAGAATGAGTTTGGAAGTTTCCCTTCTTCAGCAATTTTCTGGGAGAGTTTGAGTAGAATAGGTGTTAGCTCTTCTCTAAATTTTTGGTAGAATTCAGCTGTGAAGCCGTCTGGACCTGGGCTTTGTTTGCTGGAAGATTTCTGATTACAGCTTCTATTTCCATGCTTGTGATGGGTCTGTTCAGATTTTCTATTTCTTCCTGGTTCAGTTTTGGAAAGTTGTACTTTTCTAAGATTTTGTCCATTTCTTCCAAGTTATCCATTTTATTGCCATATAATTGCTGATAGTATTCTCTAATAATCCTTTGTATTTCTGTGTTGTCGGTTGTGATCTCTCCATTTTCATTTCTAATTTTATTGATTTGGTTCTCTCCCTTTGTTTCTTGATGAGTCTGGCTAGTGGTTTGTCAATTTTATTTAACTTCTCAAAGAACCAGCTTTTGGCTTTGTTGATTTTTGCTATGGTCTCTTTTGTTTCTTTTGCATTTATTTCTGCCCTAATTTTTACGATTTCTTTCCTTCTACTAACCCTGGGGTTCTTCATTTCTTCCTTTTCTAGTTTCTTTAGATTTAGAGTTAGGTTATTTAGTTGACTTTTTTCTTGTTTCTTGAGGTATGCCTGTATTGCTCTGAACATTCCCCTTAGCACTGCTTTTACAGTGTCCCAGAGATTTTGGGTTGTTGTGTTTTCATTTTCATTCATTTCTATGCATATTTTGATTTCTCTTTTGATTTCTTCAATGATTTGTTCATTATTCAGCAGTGTATTGTTCAGCCTCCATATGTTGGAATTTTTAATAGTTTTTCTCCTGTAATTGAGATCCTGTCTTACTGCATTGTGGTCAGAAAAGATGCTTGGAATGATTTCAATTTTTTTGAATTTACCAAGGCTAGATTTATGGCCCAGGATGTGATCTATCCTGGAAAAAGTTCTGTGTGCACTTGAGAAAAAGGTGAAATTCATTGTTTTGGGGTGAAATGTCCTATAGAGATCTATTAGGTATAACTGGTCTATTGTATCATTTAAAGTTTGTGTCCTTGTTAATTTTCTGTTTACTTGATCTATCCATAGATGTAAGTGGGGTATTAAAGTCTCCCACTATTATTGGGTTATTGTTAATTTCCCTTTTCATACTTGTTAGTAATTGTCTTACATATTGCGGTGCTCCTATGTTGGGTGCATAAATATTTATAATTGTTATATCTTCTTCTTGGATTGATCCTTTGATCATTATGTAGTGTCCTTCTTTGTCTCTTTTCACAGCCTTTGTTTAAAAATCTATTTTATCTGATATGAGTATTGTTATTCCTGCTTTCTTTTGGTCTCTGTTTGCGTGGAATATCTTTTTCCAGCCCTTCACTTTCAGTCTGTATGTGTCCCTCGTTTTGAGGTGGGTCTCTTGTAGACAACATATATGGGGGTCTTGTTTTTGTATACATTCAGCCATGTTTGTCTTTTGGTTGGGGCATTCAACCCATTTACGTTTAAGGTGATTATTGATAAGTATGATCCCGTTGCCATTTTCTTTATTGTTTTGGGTTCGAGTTTATATACCCTTTCTGTGTTTCCTTCTAGAGAAGATCCTTTAGTATTTGTTGGAGAGCTGGTTTTGTGATGCTGAATTCTCTCAGCTTTTGCTTGTCTGTAAAGCTTTTGATATCTCCTTCATATTCGAATGAGATCCTTGCTGGGCATAGTAATCTGGGCTGTAGGTTACTTTCTTTCATCACCTTAAGTATGTCTTGCCATTCCCTCCTGGCTGAAGAGTTTCTGTTGAAAGATCAGCTGTTATCCTTATGGGAATCCCCTTGTGTGTTATTTGCTGATTTTCCCTTGCTGCTTTTAATATTTGTTCTTTGTGTTTGATTTTTGTTAATTTGATTAATATGTGTCTTGGAGTATTTCGCCTTGGGTTTATCCTGTTAGGGACTCTCTGGGTTTCTTGGACTTGGGTGATTATTTCTTTCCCCATTTTAGGGAAGTTTTCAACTATTATCTTCTCAAGTATTCTCTCATGGTCTTTCTTTTTGTCTTCTTCTTCTGGGATTCCTATGATTTGAATGTTGGGGCATTTAACATTGTCCCAGAGGTCTCTAATATTGTCCTCATTTCTTTTAATTCGTTTTTCTTTTTCCCTCTCTGTTTCATTTATTTCTACAATTCTATCTTCTAGCTCGCTTATCCTGTCTTCTGACTCCGTTATTCTACTGTTTCTTCCCTCCAGAGTGTTTCTGATCTCATCTATTGCATTATTCATTGTATATTGACTCTTTTATTTCCTCTAAATCCTTATTAAACATTTCTTGCATCTTCTCAATCCTTTTCTCCAGTTTATTTATCTGGAACTCTTTTTGTTTTCCAGATTTTGAATCATTTTCACAATTAAAATTTGAAATTCTTTATCAGGTAGGTTCCCCATATCTTCCCTTTTTGTTTGTGTTGGTGGGCATTTATCCTGTTCCTTTACTTGCTGGGTATTTCTCTGCCTCTTCATCTTGCTTATATTGCTGTGCTTGGGATGGACTTTCCCTCTTCTGGCTGTTTGTGGAGTTCTCTTTATTATGTAGTTTCCTCGCTGTGTGTGGGGTTGGACGGGTGGCTTGTCAAGGTTCCCTGGTTAGGGAAGCTTGTGTTGGTGTTCTGGTGGGTGGAGCTGGATTTCTTTTCCCTGGAGTGCAATGAAGTGTCCAGTAATGGGTTTGAGATGTCAATGGGTATGGAGTGGCTTTGGGAGCCTATATATTGAAGTTCAGGGCTATTCTCCTGTGTTGCTGGCGCACTTGCATGGTATGTCTTTCTCTGAAACTTGTTGACCCTTGGGTGGTGCCTGGTTTCAGTGTATGTATGGAGGCATTTGATGAGCTCCTATCAATTAATGTTCCCTGGAACAGGAGATCTCTGGTGTTTTCAGGATTTGGACTTAAGCCTCTGCCTCTGGTTTTCAGTCTTATTCTTGCAGTAGGCTCAAGACTTCTCCATCTGTCACTTCCAAGGCAGTTCCTTCTGTTTAAGCTCTTCTCTTTGCTGGTTTCTTCGGTGTCTGATTCCCGTCCTGACACAAGGGGGCAGTCGTGGACGCTTTTATAGGTTCACCTGTTCAGACGTGCTGAGGGGAGGGAGGGACGCTGCTAGCAAATATCACTGGCGTCTGTGGGGAGTGCTCGCAGTGTCTCGGCTACACTGGGAATGCTCCTGCTCATGGCGTGTGTGCTTTCCCTGTTGATGCTGCTCAGGCTCTAGGTTGCTCTGCCAGGAACTGTCCACCGCCCGCGCTGGGTTGCGTGCACTTCCCAGGTCTGAGCGGCTCAGGTCCAGGTACTCGGGTACTCCACAAAGGCGCAGACTTGATTGGGCCTGAGTTTTGTGCCTTCCCCGGTCTGAGCAGCTCAGGTGACCAGGCGTTTGGCAAGCGTGGTCGCTGCGACTTATCACCTCCCCGGTCCATGCCGCTCAGTTTTCTGGGTGTACAACTGGCGCACCTTCTCTGGTGGATATCGACTGGCTCGAACCCAAGAAGTCTTGGTTAGCAATGAAGCCTGCCTGCAGCTTGGTATGGGAAGCCTCTCTGGGGCCGCAGTTGCCCCTTCCGGCTCTGGCTGCCCTCCCTGCCTGTCCCGGTGGGGGATGGGGGATGGGCCACCCGCAGCCTGCTTGCTCTGCTCAGTCCTTTGTTCTGTGAGTGGGGCTGGTGGAGTCTTAGGTTGGGGCTTTTTGCCTTTTTTGCAGGCTTTTCGGCTTTTTGCCTTTTCGCGGGGGTTGCTATCCCACAGTCTGCTTAGCTTTCTTGGGTTAGGGCCCTCAGATTGCCCTCGGGGTGTTCAGGCCTGGTCCTTTCTCTAAGTGCTGTCACCTGTGCCACCCTGCCCAGTCCCCGCTTGCTAGTGGGGGGTGTGGGCGTCTGTGCCGCTTCTCCACTGGGGGTTTCCTCTGGGCACTTAGTTTGTGGGTTTTAATTATTTATTTCTTTTTCTCCCGGTTATGTGGCCCTCTGAGGTTCCAAGGCTAGCCACAGACTCGCAAGTGAGTGTTTCCAGGTGTTTGGAAACTTCTCTCTCTTGTTTGTGTTTTTTAGGCCTCCCTTCCCGGGACGGAGCTCCGTCCCTCCCTATTTTGTCTCTCTTTTTATCTTTTATACTATTTCCTACCTTCTTTCGAAGACAATGGACTGCTTTTCTGGGTGCCTGATGTCCTCTGCCGGCATTCAGAACTTGTTTTGTGGGATTTACTCAGCGTTCAGATGTTCTTTTGCTGAACTTGTGGGGGAGAAAGTGGTCACCCTGTCCTATTCCTCTGCCATCTTCCTGGTATCCTCAACTTTTAACTTTTAAAAATACCTTGATTTGGAATCTCCTTGGGTAAATCTGAGCCTGAACACCATATGCAGAAACCCCAGGAAATTGAAATCACTTTATCTTGAATATCTCCCCAAACAGTAAAGAAAATGGGAATAAATAAAATTTTATCATTGATAAAACTAGGAGATATCTGTTTCTCCAAACTACTAATGTGAATATTAACACAGGTACAGAAAATACTTAGAGAGTATGTCTGCAGAGACAGATATAAGGCCCAACAAGGAAAACACGTTTATTTAAAGTCAGTAGTCAGACATGACTGAGCGACTTCACTTTCACTTTTCACTTTCACACATTGGAGGAGGAAACGGCAACCCACTCCAGTGTTCTTGCCTGGAGAATCCCAGGGACGGGCGAGCCTGGTGGGCTGCCGTCTATGGGGTCACACAGAGTTGGACACGACTGAAGTGACTTAGCAGCAGCAGCAGCAGCAGCAGCAGCAGCAAATAAATAACTACTTACTTGGAATGAACAGAAAAGAATACACAAACTGACAGTCTGCTTCTTAGAACCTTTTTTGGAACCAACCAAATAACAAGGAATGCAGGATTGAATAAAGACACTCAGACATGCCATTTGGCAGAAAGCAATTTGTTGGTAGGGCTTCCCTGGTGGCTCAGTGGTAAAGAACCTACCTGCCAATACAGGAGACGCACATTTTATACCTGGGTTGGGAAGATCTCCTGGAGGAAGGAAATGGCAACTCTCTCTAGTATTCTTGCCTGGGAAATCCCATGGACAGAAGAAGTCTGGCATGCATAGGGTTGCAAAGAGTCAAGACACAACTTAGTGACTAAACAACAGTAATTAGTTGATAAAGCAGAGCAGAAAAGTAGAACTCTGAAATGTGAGCAACTAAATTGCCAATTTCAGTTGCCTGGGAAGAGTCAGAGGTTAAAAGAACTTACACATAAACAACTCTGCATTCAAATGATTTTAATTCTGGAGAGATAGTCTTATCATATGAAGCTCCTATAAACGCCAGGAATGAGTAACATCCTTTAAAATTAACTTATTATCATAAAAATATGATATGTAGAATATTACCTTGCAAAAAGGAAAAAAGGAAGCAAAGACCATAACACAAATGACAGAAATAGAACACTCACCAGAAGCAAGTTTTTACTGTGCAGATAAAAGTAATCATTGGGGGGGCAGTCCCAAGATGATGGTGGAATAGGATGGGGAGACCACTTTCTCCCCCACGAATTCATCAAAAGATAATTTGAATGCTGAGCAACTTCCACAAAACACCTTCTGAACGCTGGCAGAGGACACCAGACACCCAGAAAGATAGCCCATTCTCTTCAAAAGAAGGTAGGACAAAATATAAAAGACAAAAAGAGAGACAAAAGAGTTAGGGATGGAGACCTGTCCTGGGGAGGGAGTTGTGAAGGCGGAGAAATTTCCAAACAGTAGGAAACCCTCTCACTGGCAGGTCTGTGGGGAGTTTTGGGATCTCAGAGGGCAACAAGACCGAGAGCTGAAAACAAAACAAAACCCACAGAATGAATACACACCTAACCACAACTGCCAGCGGAGAAGTAGCCCAGATGCTCGAGTCCGCCACCAGGGGCTGGACAAGGAGGCACGGGCGGCATCATTGGTGCTTAGGGTAAGGACAGGGCCTGAATGCCCTGAGAACAATCTGAGGGAGCTAACATGTGATAGCAACCCAAACTGTGGGATCACAAGAGAGAAAAAAAAAAAAAGAGAGAGAAAACTTTCCCGCGAAAGGCTCCAACACGCAGCCTGGTCTGCTTACAGAACAAAGGATTGAGGGAACACCAGAGGAGAGCAAGCCAGCTGCAGACCAGCCCATCCTCCCTCCAGAGGCAGAGAGGCAGGCAGGTGACAGTCAAAGCCGGAAGGCAAGGGGCTGCTCCAGTCTCGGCCCTAGAGACCAGCATCCTCCACCAGACTGTGAGCAGGATCCCAGTTGTTAACCACGTTTTCCTGGGATCCTGGATGGTTGACATATGCCAGGAGGGTCGCAGCCTGAGATCAGCTCCCCAGAGGAGACACAGGGCACACCTGAGATGGTGTTCTCACAGGGCCCCCGGGAAACCGAGCGGTTGGGGCCAGGGAGGTGATTAAGATGCACGGCCCACCTAGGACAGTGCGCTCACCAAACACCTGGTTGCCTGAACTGCTAGGACCTGGGAAGGACACAAAACGCATGCCCAATGGAGTCTGTGTCCTTGCGGAGTACCTGAGAACCTGAGCGGGTTAAACCTGGGAAGTGCATGAAACACAGGGCCCACTTTGGACAGTTCCCCTGCAGAGCACCCTGGAGCCTGAGCAGTGGAGACCCAGGAAGCACACTTACCTTGAGCTGGGGCAAACCCAGTGTGGTCCATACACTGTGAGCACGCCCCACGCACCTCAGTGATATTTGTTTGCAGTGTCCCTCCCTTCCCATAACACAACTGACAGGTGAGCCTAAATAAGTGACCACCTTCGCCCCCTTGTGTCAGGGTGGAAATTAGACACTGAAGAGACTTGCAAACAGATGAAGCTGAAATAAACAAGAGGGAACCACTCTGGAAGTGACAGGTGCAACAGATTAAAATACTGTAGTTAACATTGACTAAGCATTGGAGGGAGCCTATATACCTTGAGAACAGGTACAAACTGGAACAAGGAACTATCTGAAACTGAACTGAAGCCATACTGCCCACAACAATTCCAGAGAAATTCTTAGGTACATTTTTACTACTATCACTTTGCAATTTTTTTAAAGTTTTTTATTATTCCTTTAATTTTCATTTGTATAACCTACTAGTACCTTGCCAAAAAAAAGACCCTATTTTTAAGGCAAGTTTCATATATTTTTTATAATTTTTGTGATTGATTTTGTTTTGTATTTTTAATATTGTTTTTTTGAGAGTCTAACCTCTACTATAGATTTTTAATCTCTGCTTTTTGGTATTATCAATTTTGTACATTTAGGAATCTATTCTTCAGTATCCACTTTCACTTAGGGGTGTGATTTCTGGCTTGATTGCTCTCTCCCCTTTTGACTCTCCCTTTTCTTCTAAAGGTCACCTCTATCTCCTCCCTCTCCCTTCTCTTCTCTACTTAACTCTGTGAATCTCTCTGGGTGTTCCAGACTGTGGAGAATTGTTTCACCATTAACCTAGATGTTTTATCATCTCTGCTGTATGGATAGCGAAGTCTTGAGGCTACTGTAAGAATAAGACTGAAAGCCAGAGGCAGGAGGCTTAACTCCAAAACTTGAGAACATCAGAAAACTCCTGATTCCAGGGAATCTTAATAGGCAAGAGCTCACTCAAAAGCCTCCATACCTACACTGAAACCAAGCTTCAATCAAGAGCCAAAAAGTTCCAGAGAAAGACATACCAAGCTAATTCTCCAGCAAAGCAGGAACATAGCCCTGAGCATTAAAAGACAGGCTGCCCAAAGCCATGCCAAATCCATAGACACCCCATAGACAGACATTCAATACTGGACACTTCATTGCACTCCAGAGAGAAGAGATCCAGCTCCACCCACCAGAACAGATGTAAGCTCCCCTAACCAGGAAACCTTGACAAGCCACTCGTTCAACCCCACCCACAGGGAGCAGGCTCCACAATAAAGAGGAACCACGAACTTCCAGCCTACAGAAAGGGCACCCCAACCACAGCAATCTAAATAAAATGAAAAAGGCAGAAAAATATTCAGCAGGTAAAGGAACATAATAAATGCCCACCGAACCAAACAAAAGAGGATGAGCTAGGGAGTCTACCTGAAAAGAATTCAGAATAATGATAGTACAGATGATCCAAAATCTTGAAAACAAAATGGAGTTACAGATAAATAGACTAGAAACAAGGATTGAGAAGATGCAAGAAATGTTTAACAAGGATCTAGAAGAAATAAAAAAGAGTCAGTCACTAATGAATAATGCAATAAGTGAGATCAAAGCACTCTTGAGGAGCCAACTATAGAATAATTGAGGTAAAAGACAGGATAAGTGAGGTGGAAGATAGAATGGAGGAAATAAATGAAGCAGAGAGGAAAAAAGAAAAAAGAATTAAAAGAAATAAGGACAACCTCAGAGACCTCTGGGACAATGTTAAACATCCCAACATTTGAATCATAGGCGCCCCAGAAGAAGACAAAAAGAAGGGTCATGAGAAAATACTTGAGGAAATAATAGTTGAAAACTTCCCTAAAAGGGGAAGGAAATAGCCACCCAAATCCAAGAAACTCAGAGAGCCCCCAAACAGGATAAATCCAAGGTGAAACACCCCAAGACACCTATTAATCAAACTAATGAGATCAAATACAAGGAGCAAATATTAAAAGCAGCAAGGGAAAAGCAACAAATAACACACAAAGGGATTCCCATAAGGATAACAGTTGATCTTTCAATAGAAACTCTTGAGGACAGAAGGGAACAGCAGGACATACTTAAAATGATGAAAGAGAAAAACCTGCAACCCAGATTACTATACTTAGCAAGGGTCTCATTCAAGTATTAAGGAGATCACAAGCTTTACAGACAAGCAAAAGCTGAAAGAATTCAATATTACCAAACCAACTCGTCAACAAATGCTAAAGGATCTTCTCTAGACAGGAAACACAGAAAAGAAAAATAAACTTGAACCTAAAACGACAAAGTAAATGGCAATGGGATCATACTTAACAATAATTACCTTAAATGTAAATGGCTTGAACGCCCCAACCAAAAGACAAAGACTGGCTGAATGGATACAGAAACAAGACCCCTATATATGCTGTCTACAAGAGACCCACCTCAAACCAAGGGACACATACAGTCCGAAAGTGAAGGGCTGGAAAAAGATATTTCACGCAAATGGAGCCCAAAAGAAAGCAGGAGTAACATTACTCATATCAGATAAAATAGACTTTGAAATAAAGACCATGAAAGAGACAAAGAAGGACACTACATAACGATCAAAGGGTCAATCCAAGAAGAAGATATAACAATTATACATATATATGCACCCAACATAGGAGTATCTCAATACATAAGGCAAATGCTAACAAGAATGAAAGGGGAAATTAACAGTAACACAATAATAGTGGGAGACTTTAATACCCCACCCACACCTATGGATAGATTAACCAACAGAAAATTAGCAAGGAAACACAAACTTGAAATGATAAAATGGACCAGTTAGGCCTAATTGATATCTATAGGACATTTCACCCCAAAACAATGAATTTCACCTCTTTTTCAAGTGCACACAGAACACTCTCCAGGATGGATCACATCCTGGACCATAAATCTAGCCTTGATAAATTTGAAAAAATTGAAACTATTTCAACCATCTTTTCTGTCCACAATGCAGTAAGATTAGATGTCAACTACAGGAAGAAAGTTGGGCTTCCCTGGTGACTCAGATGGTAAAGCGCCTGTCTGCAATGTGGGAGACCTGGGTTTGACCCCTGGGTTGGGAAGATCCCCTGGAGAAGGAAATGGCAGCTCACTCCAGTACTCTTGCCTGGAAAATCCCATGGACAGAGGAGTCCGGTGGGCTATAGTCCATGGGGTTTGCTAAGAGTCAGACACACCTGAGCGACTTCACTTTCTTTCTTTTACAGGAAGAAAAAGATTAAAAGTACAAACATATAGAGCTAAACAACATGCTTCTAAGTAACTAACAAATCATAGAAGAAATCAAAGAAGAAACCAAAATATGCATAGAAACAAATGAAAATGAAAACACAACAACCCAAAACCTATGGGATTCAGTAAAAGCAGTGCTAAGGGGAAGTTTCATAGCAATAAAAATTTACCTCAAGAAACAAGAGAAATATCAAATAAATAACCTAACTTTACACCTAAAGCAACTAGAAAAGGAAGAAATGAAGAACCCCAGGGTTAGTAGAGGGGAAGAAATGATGAAAATTAGAGCAGAAATAAATGAAAAAGAAACAAAGGAGACTATACAAAAATCAACAAAACTAAAAGCTTGTTCTTTGAGAAGATAAATGAAATAGACAAACCATTAGCCAGACTCATCAAGAAAAAAAGGGAGAAGAATCGTCAACAGAATTAGAAATGAAAATGGAGAAATCACAACCAACAACACAGAAATACAAAGGATCATAAAAGACTACTATCAGCAACTATATGCCAATAAAATGGACAACTTAGAAGAAATGGATGAATTCTTAGAAAAGTATAACCTTCCAAAACTGAACCAGGAAGAAATAGAAAATCTTAACAGACCCATCACAAACACGGAAACCGAAACCGGAATCAAAAATCTTCCAACAAACTGAAGCCCACGACCAGATGTCTTCACAGGTGAATTCTAACAAAATTTAGAGAAGAGATAACACCTATTCTACTCAAACTCTTACGGAAAATTGCAGAGGAAGGTAAACACCCAAACTCTTTCTATGAGGCCACCATCACCCTAATACCAAAACCAAACAAAGATGCCACAAAAAAGAAAACTACAGGACAATATCATGGATGAACATAAATGCAAAAATCCTCAACAAAATTCTAGCAAACAGAATCCAACAGCATATTAAAAAGATCATACATCATGACCAAGTGGGCTTTATCCCAGGGATGTGAGGATTCTTCAATATTAGCAAATCAATCAGTGTGATACACCACATTAACAAATTGAAAGATAAAATTCATATGATTATCTCAGTAGATGAAGAGAAAGCCTTTGACAAAATTCAACACCCATTTATGATAAAAACTTTCCAAAAAGCAGGAATAGAAGGAACATACCTCAAAATAATAAAAGCCATATGTGATAAATCCACAGCAAACATTATCCTCAATGGCAAAAAAATTGAAAGCATTTCCACTAAAATCAGGAACAAGACAAGTGTGCCCACTCTCACCACTACTATTCAACATAGTTTTGGAAGTTTTAGCCACAGCAACCAGAGAAGAAAAAGAAATAAAAGGAATCCAGATTGGAAAAGAAGAAGTAAAACTCTGTTTGCAGATGACAAGATCTTCTACATAGAAAACCCTAAAGACACCACCAGAAAATTTCTAGATCTAATCAATGAATATAGTAAAGTTGCAGGATATAAAATTAATACACAGAAATCCCTTGCATTCCTATACACTAACAATGAGAAGACAAAGAGAAATTAAAGAAACAATCACATTCACCATTGTGACAAAAAGAATAAAATACTTAGGAATAAATCTACCTAAAAAAACAACAAAAGACCTATATATATATAACTATAAAACACTGATGAAAAAAATCAAAGATGACACAAATAGATGGAGAAATATATCATGTTCTTGGATTGGAAGAATCAATATAGTGAAAATGAGTATTCTATCCAAAGCAATCCAGAGATTCATGCAATCCCTATCAAGCTACCAACAGTATTTTTCACAGAACTAGAACAAATAATTTCACAATTTGTATGGAAATACAAAGAACCTCGAATAACCAAAGCAATCTTGAGAAAGAATAATGGACCTGGAGGAACCAACCTGCCTGACTTCAGACTATACTACAAAGCTACATCATCAAGACATTTTGGTACTGGCACAAAGACAGAAATATAGATCAATGGATCAAAATAGAAAGCCCAGATATAAATCCATGCACCTTATCTTTGACAAAGTAGGCAAAAATATACAATGGCGAAAATACAATCTCTTTAACAAGTGGTTCTGGAAAAATGGTCAACCACCTGTAAAAGAATGAAACTAGAACACTTTCTAACACCATACACAAAAATAAACTCAAAATGGATTAAAGATCTAAATGTAAGACCAGAAATTATAAAACTCCTAGAGGAAAACATAGGCAAAACACTCTCTGACATAAATCACAAGAACTTGTAAGACCCACCTCCCAGAGTAATGGAAATAAAAGCAAAAATAAACAAATGAGACCTAATTAAACTTAAAAGCTTTTGCACAACAAAGGAAACTATAAGCAAGGTGAAACCCTTCAGAATTGGAGAAAATAACAGCAAATGAAGCAACTGATAAAGAATTAATCTTAAAATTTATATAAGCAGCTCATGCAACTCAATACCAGAAAAATAAACGACCCAATCAAAAGATGGGCCAAAGAACTAAACAAACATTTCTCCAAAGAGGACATACAGATGGCTAATAAACACATGAAAAGATGCTCAACATCACTCATTATCAGAGAAATGCAAATCAAAATTACAATGAGGTACCATCTCACGCCAGTCAGAATGGCTGCCATCAAAAACTCTACAAACAATAAATGCTGGAGAGGGTGTGGAGGAAAGGGAACGCTCTTACGCTGTTGATGGCACTGCAAACTAGTATAGGCACTATGGAGAACAGTGTGGAGATTCCTTAAAAACCTGGAAATTGAACTGCCATATGACCCAGCAATCCCACTGCTGGGCATACACACTGAGGAAACCAGAATTGAAAGAGATACGTGTTCCCCAAAGTTCATTGCAGCACTGTTTCCAATAGCTAGGTCATGGAAGCAGCCTCAGTTCAGTTCAGTTCAGTTCAGTCGCTCAGTTGTGTCCATCTCTTTGCGACCCCATGAATCACAGCACATCAGGCCTCTCTGTCCATCACCAACTCCCAGAGTTCACGCAGACTCATATCCATTGAGTAGGTGATGCAATCCAGCCATCTCATTCTGTTGTCCCCTTCTCCTGCCCTCAATCCCTCCCAGCATCAGAGTCATTTCCAATGAGTCAACTCTTCGCATGAGGTGGCCAAAGTATTGGAGTTTCAGCTTTAGGACTGATCTCCTTTAGAATGGACTGGTTGGATCTCCTTGCAGTAGGTGCCCATAATAAACCAAATCATTCAACTAATAAATGGGTGAAGGATATGAATACACATTTCTCCAAAGAAGATATATAGCTGACCAATAAACATATAAAAATGATGATCAATATTACTAATCATTAAGCATATACAGATCAAAATAACAAGATATTACTTCACACAGACTAGGATGGTTATAAACAAAAAAGTAGCCAATAACAAGTGTTGATAAGGAGGTAGATTTATTGGAACTCTGGTACATTGCTGGTGGAAATACAAAATAGTGTAGCCACTTTGGAAAACAGTGTGGCAGTTTCTTAGATGATTAAATATAGAGTTATGATATAGCTCCACCATTCCACTCTTTGATAACACAACAAAGAAAACAGAAGTAAAATAATTTTTACAGGAATGTTTACAGCAGCATTTTTCATAATAGCCAGACTATAAATACAACCCAAATAAATGTTCATCACCTGATGACAAAATGTAGAGTATCCATAAAAATGTATGCTATTCAGCAATAAAAATGCGTGAATATTAATACATATAAGGACATAGATGAACCCTGAAAATATTATGCTAAGTGAAAGAAGCCAGTCATAAAAGAGCACATACTGTATAGCTTACTTATGTGAAATGTTCAGATAGGCAAATATAAAGAGAGAGAATAGATTAATCATTGTCTGGGACTGTGGGCATTGAAGGCCAATGGGGAATGACTGCTAATATGTTCCAGGATTTCTGTTGGGGGTACCTAAAGCATTTAAAAACTGATGTGCATTCTGGGAACCCTACTTAATTCACTGTGGTGATCCAAATGGTAAGGAAGTCCAAAAGGAGGCGGGGGGGGGGGCGGGCGATGGTGGAAACATATGTATATGTATGGCTGATTCACTTTTCTGTACAGTAGAAACTAATATAACATTGTAAACCTCCAAAATCACTTTGGACTGTGATTGTAGTCATCAATTTCAAAAACACTTGCTCCCTGGAAAAAAAGCTATGACAAACCTAGACAGCATATTAAAAAGAAGAGATATTATTTTGGGGACAGAAGTCCGAATAGCCAATGCTGTGGTTTTTCTGGTAGTCATGTACTACTGCTAGATGTAGAGATGTGAGAGCTAGACCAGAAAGAAGGCTGAAAGCCAAAGAATAGAGCCTTTCAAACTGTAGTGGTGGAGAAGACTCTCTAGAGTCCCTTGGACAGCAAGAAGATCAAACCTGTCAATCCTAAAGGAAATAAACCCTGAATGTTCATTGGAAGGGCTGATGCTGAAGCTGAAGCTCCAATACTTTGGCCACCTGATATGAAGAGCCGACTCACTGAAAAAAGACCCTGATGCTGGGAAAGATTGAAGACAGGAGGAGAAGGGGATGATAGAGGATGAGATGGTTGGATGCCATCACTGACTCAATAGGCATGAGTTTGAGCAAGCTCCAGGGGATGAAGAAGGACTGAGAAGCCTGGTGTGCTGCAGTCCAAAGGGCTGCAAAGAGTCAGACACATATGAGCAACTGAACAACAACAAAAACAATTATACATCAATAAAAGTTAATTAAAAATTAAAAAATAAAACTGACATGAATATACTAAAACCCAATAAGTTGTACACTTTAAATGGATAAATTGTATGGTATGTGAATGACAGCACAAAAACTATTTAAAATATCTTGGGAAGCTATTGTTAAATCTTTTAGGCTTGTTTTATATAAAATTTAAGAAAAAGGTTTTTTTCTTTTTAAGAGAAAGGAGAAAATAGTATGAGTTTCTAAACTTAAAACTGCCAAGAATTTAAAATATATGCTACAAATGTAAAATATGATCAGTACAGTCACTCTGACAGTATCTTCATCTTGAATAATTTAATTTTCAAACATTTACACATTATTTTAAAATGCAGGAGAGTGGAATCAATATGTGGAAACACTTTAAACTCTTTAGAGAATTTCTATCACATAAATCTTCCACAATATTCAGTCTCAGGTAACTGTTTCAGAAAAAAATCTTTGAAAGTGTTTTTGCTACGATAATTTCTAGTAGAATGTGAAGTTCTATTCCATCGAGTTTATGGTGTTTATATAATTAAAATATAGATGATTGCTCTGAGAGACTAGCACATTTCTGAGATTTGAGAAACAATAAGAAATGTGACATTATAATACATCTGTGTTTTAAAATGTGCACTAAGTGAAAACACATTAATATTTTTAACTGGAAATGTGCTAATTACTCTCTGACATTGAAGTGGCAAAAAGAATTTGACTCTTAACTAAAAGGAAATCATTTTAGCTGAAACTGAAATATTAATAGAAATAAATATACTGTGAAGAGATCTCTTGTCTTTCCTATTCTGTTGTTTTCCTCTATTTCTTTGCATTGATTGCTGAGGAAGCCTTTCTTATCTCTCCTTGCTATTCTTTGGAACTCTGCATTCAGATGCTTATATCTTTCCTTTTCTCCTTTGCTTTGCACTTCCCTTCTTTTCACAGCTATTTGTAAGGCATCCTCAGACAGCCATTTTGCTTTTTTGCATTTCTTTTCCATGGGGATGGAAGAGATCTCTTCATGAAAATTAGAGATACCAAGGGAACATTTCATGCAAAGATGGGCTCAATAAAGGACAGAAATGGTATGGACCTAACAGAAGCAGAAGATATTAAGAAGAGGTGGAAGGAATACACAGAAGAACTGTAAGAAAAAGATCGTCATGACCAAGATAATCACGATGGTGTGATCACTGACCTAGAGCCAGACATCTTGGAACGTGAAGTCAAGTGGGCCTTAGAAAGCATTTCTACGAACAAAGCTAGTGGAGGTGATGGAACTCCAGTTGAGCTATTTCAAATCCTGAAAGACGATGCTGTGAAAGTGCTGCACTCAATATGCCAGCAAATTTGGAAAACTCAGCAGTGGCCAGAGGACTGGAAAAGGTCAGTCTTCATTCCAATCCCAAAGAAAGGCAATGCCAAACTACTGCACAATTGCACTCATCTCACACGCTAGTAAAGTCATGCTCAAAATTCTCCAAGACAGCCTTCATCAATACGTGAACTGTGAACTTCCAGATGTTCAAGCTGGTTTTAGAAAAGGCAGAGGCACCAGAGATCAAATTGCCAACATCTGCTGGATCATGGAAAAAGCAAGAGAGTTCCAGAAAAACATCTATTTCTGCTTCATTGACTATGCCAAAGCCTTTGACTGTGTGGATTACAACAAACTGTGGAAAATTCTGAAAGAGATGGGAATACAAGACCACCCGACCTGCCTCTTGAGATACCTGTATGCAGGTTAGGAAGCAACAGTTAGAACTGGACATGGAACAGCAGACTGGTTCAAATAGGAAAAGGAGTAAGTCAAGGTTGTATATTGTCACCCTGCTTATTTAACTTATATGCAGAGTACATCGTGAGGAATACTGGGCTGGAAGAAGCACAAGGTGGAATCAAGATTGCCGGGAGAAATATCAATAACCTCAGATATGCAGATGACACTACCCTTACGGCAGAAAGTGAAGAGGAACTCAAAAGCCTGTTGATGAAAGTGAAAGAGCAGAGTGAAAATGTTGGCTTGAAGCTCAACAATCAGAAAATGAAGATCATGGCATCTGGTCCCATCACTCATGGGAAATAGATGGGGAAACAGTGTCAGACTTTATTTTTGGGGGCTCCAAAATCACTGTGGATGCTGCTTGAAGCCATGAAATTAAAAGACCCTTACTCCTTGGAAGGAAAGTTATGACCAACCTAGATAGCATATTAAAAAGCAGAGACATTACTTTGCCAACAAAGGTCTGTCTAGTCAAGGCTATGGTTTTTCCAGTGGTCATGTATGGATGTGAGAGTTGGACTGTGAAGAAAGCTGATCGCTGAAGAATTGATGCTTTCGAACTATGGTGTTGGAGAAGACTCTTGAGAGTCCCTTGGACTGCAAGGAGATCCAACCAGTCCATTCTAAAGGAGATCAGTCCTGGGTGTTCATTGGAAGGACTGATGCTAAAGCTGAAGCTCCAATACTTTGGCCACCTCATGTGAAGAGTTGACTCACTGGAAAAGACTCTGATGCTGGGAGGGATTGGGGGAGGGAGGAGACGGGGACGACAGAGAATGAGATGGCTGGATGGCATCACTGACCGATGGACATGAGTTTGAGTGAACTCCGGGAGTTGGTGATGGAGGCCTGGTGTTCTGTGATTCATGGCGTCGCAAAGAGTCGGACACGACTGAGTGACTGAACTGAACTGAACTGAAATAAACTGTGAAGTCAAATGAATGCCCTGAAAATAGTGGGAAACTGCCCTATAGCGCAGTTCAGTTCAGTTCAGTCGCGTCCGACTCTCCCCGCCCCCATGAATCACAGCACGCCAGGCCTCCCTGTCTATCACCAACTCCCGGAGTACACTCAAACTCATGTCCACAGAGTCAGTGATGCCATCCAGCCATCTCATTCTCCATCGTCCCCTTCTTCTCCCTCCCCCAACATTTCCCAGCATCAGAGTCTTTTCCAGTGAGTCAACTCGCCGCATGAGGTGGCCAAAGTATTGCAGTTTCAGCTTTAGCATCAGTTCCTCCAATGAACACCTAGGATTGATCTCCTTTAGAATGGATTGGTTGGATCTCCTTGCAGTATAAGGGACTCTCAAGAGTCTTCTCCAACACCACAGTTCAAAAGCATCGATTCTTCGGCGATCAGCTTTCTTCATAGTCCAACTCTCACATCCATACATGACCATGGGAAAAACCATAGCCTTGACTAGACGGACCTTGGTTGGCAAAGTAATGTCTCTGCTTTTTAATATACTATCAAGGTTGGTCATAACTTTCCTTCCAAGGAGCAAGCGTCTTTTAATTTCATGGCTGCAATCAGCATCTGCAGTGATTTTGGAGCCCAAATAAATAAAGTCTGACACTGTTTGCACTGTTTTCCCATTTTTTCCCATGAAGTGATGGGACCAGATGCCATGATCTTTGTTTTCTGAATGTTGACCTTCAAGCCAACCTTTTCACTCTCCTCTTTCACTTTCATCAAGAGGCTTTTGAGTTCCTCTTCACTTTCTGCCATAAGGGTGGTGTCATCTGCATATCTGAGGTTATTGATATTTCTCCCAGCAATCTTGATTCCAGCTTGTGCTTCTTCCAGCCCAGCATTCCTCATGATGTATTCTGCATATAAGTTAAATAAGCAATTTGACAATATACAGCCTTGACGTACACCTTTTCTTATTTGGAACCAGTCTGTTGTTCCATGTCCAGTTCTAACTGTTGCTTCCTGACCTGCATACAGGTTTCTCAAGAGGCAGGTCAGGTGGTCTGGGATTCCCATCTCTTTCAGAATGTTCCACAGTTTATTGTGATCGACACAGTCAAAGGCTTTGGCATAGTCAATGAAGCAGAAATAGATGTTTTTCTGGAACTCTCTTGCTTTCTCCATGATCCAGAGGATGTTGGCAATTTGATCTCTGGTGCCTCTGCCTTTTCTAAAACCTGCTTGAACATCTGGGAGTTCACGGTTTACATACTGCTGAAGCCTGGCTTGGAGAATTTTGAGCATGACTTTACTAGCGTGTGAGATGAATGCAATTGTGTGGTAGTTTGAGCATTCTTTGGCATTGCCTTTCTTTGGGATTGGAATGAAGACTGACCTCTTCCAGTCCTGTGGCCACTGCTGAGTTTTCCAAATCTGCTGGCATATTGAGTGCAGCACTTTCACAGCATCATCTTTCAAGACTTGAAATAGCTCAACTGGAATTCCATCACCTCCACTACCTTTGTTAGTAGTGATGCTTTCTAAGGCCCACTTGACTTCACATTCCAAGATGTCTGGCTCTAGGTCAGTGATCATGTTATCGTGACTATCTTGGTCATGAAGATCTTTTTCGTACAGTTCTTCTGTGTATTCTTGCCACCTCTTCTTAATATCTTCTGCTTCTGTTAGGTCCATACCATTTCTGTCCTTGATTGAGCCCATCTTTGCATGAAATGTTCCCTTGGAATCTCTAATTTTCTTGAAGAGGTCTCTTGTTTTTCCTATTCTGTTGTTTTCCTCTATTTCTTTGCATTGAGGAAGTCTTTCTTATCTCTTCTTGCTATTCTTTGGAACTCTGCATTCAGATGCTTATATCTTTCCTTTTCTCCTTTGCTTTTCACTTCTCTTCTTTTCACAGCTATTTGTAAGGCCTCCTCAGACAGCCATTTCGCTCTTTTGCATTTCTTTTCCATGGGGATGGTCTTGGTCCCTGTCTCCTGTACAATGTCACGAACCTCCGTCCAGAGTTCATCAGGCACTCTATCAATCAGATCTAGTCCCTTAAATCTATTTCTCACTTCCACTGTATAATCATAAGGGATTTGATTGAGGTCATATCTGAATGATCTAGTGGTTTTCCCTACTTTCTTCAATTTAAGTCTGAATTTCGCAATAAGGAGTTCATGATCTGAGCCACAGTCAGCTCCTGGTCTTGTTTTTGCTAACTGTATACAGCTTCTCCATCTTTGGTTGCAAAGAATATAATCAATCTGATTTCAGTGTTGACCATCTGGTGATGTCCATGTGTAGAGTCTTCTCTTGTGTTGTTGGAAGAGGGTGTTTTCTATGACCAGTGCGTTCTTTTGACAAAACTCTATTAGCCTTTGCCCTGCTTCATTCCGTGCTCCAAGGCCAAATTTGCCTGTTACTCCAGGTGTTTCTTGACTTCCTACTTTTGCATTCCAGTCCCCTATAATGAAAAGGACATCTTTTTTGGGTGTTAGTTCTAAAAGGTCTTGTAGGTCTTCATAGAACCGATTAACTTCGGCTTCTTCAGCATTACTGGTTAGGGCATAGGCCTGGATTACTGTAATATTGAATGGTTTGCCTTGGAAACGAACAGAAATCATTCTGTCATTTTTAAGATTGCATCCAAGTACTGCATTTCGGACTCTTTTGTTGACCATGATGGCTACTCCATTTCTTCTAAGGGATTCCTGCCCACAGTAGTAGACATAATGGTCATCCGAGTTAAATTCACCCATTCCAGTCCATTTTAGTTCACTGATTCCTAGAATGTCGATGTTCACTCTTGCCATCTCCTGTTTGACCACTTCCAATTTGCCTTGATTCATGGACCTAACATTCCAGGTTCCTATGCAATATTGCTCTTTACAGCACCGGACCTTGCTTCTATCACTGGTCACATCCACAACTGGGTATTGGTTTTGCTTTTGCTCCATCCCTTTATTCCTTCTAGAGTTACTTCTCCACTGATCTCCAGTAGCATACTGGGCACCTACTGACCTGGGGAACTCCTCATTCAGTATCCTATCACTTTGCCCTTTGTTACTGTTCATGGGGTTCTCAAGGCAAGCATACTAAAGTGGTTTGCCATTCCCTTCTCCAGTGGACCACATTCGGCTGTGGTCCATGTGATCAGATCGGCTAGTTTCCTGTGATTATGATTTCAGTTTGTCTGCCCTCTGATGCCCCCTAGCAATACCTACCGTCTTATTTGGGTTTGTCTTACCTTGGTCGTGGAAAATGTCTTCATAGCCGCTCCAGCAAAGTGCAGCCGCTGTACCTTACCTTGGACGAGGGGTATCTCCTCAAGGCCGCCCCTCCTGACCTTGAACGCGGAGTAGCTCCTCTCGGCCCTCCTGCGCCGGTGCAGCCACCGCCTGTTGGACGTGGGGTAGCTCCTCTCGGCCACCGGCCCTAGACTAGCCTCAGGCGTGGGGTAGCTCCTCACGGCCGCACCTCTTTGCGTGGTTTGTTGCGCCGGGGCCGGCGTCTCTCGGGAGCTCAAATAGATGCCCTGTGATGACCTAGAAGGGCAGGATGGGCAGGTGGGAGGGAGACTCAAGAAGGAGAGAATATATGTATACTTAGAAAAGATTCACAATGTTGTACAGCAGAAACTAACAAAACGTTGTGAAGCAATTATATTCTAATTTTAAAAATGTATCTTGAATTACCCATGTGGATGTAATGTAATCACGTGTCTTTAAAAGATGGAAGAAGGAAGCAGAAGAATGAGTAATGAAATGTGCTGTCTTCTTAGACCCTCTGAAGGAATACAGCCTGCTTACACCATGATTTTAGCTCAATGAGACCCATTTTGGACTTCTCCTTGCTTATTTAACTTATATGCAGAGTACATCATGAGGAACGCTGGGCTGGAAGAAGCACAAGCTGGAATCAAGATTGCTGGGAGAAATATCAATAACCTTAGATATGCAGATGACACTACCCTTATGGCAGAAAGTGAAGAGGAACTCAAAAGCCTCTTGATGAAAGTGAAAGAGGAGAGTGAAAAGGTTGGCTTGAAGCTCAACATTCAGAAAACAAAGATCATGGCATCTGGTCCCATCACTTCATGGGAAATAGATGGAAAAACAATGGAAACAGTGTCAGACTTTGTTTTTTTGGGCTCCAAAATCACTGCAGATGCTGATTGCAGCCATGAAATTAAAAGACGCTTGCTCCTTGGCAGGAAAGTTATGACCAACCTTGATAGTATATTAAAAAGCAGAGACATTACTTTGCCGACCAAGGTCCGTCTAGTCAAGGCAATGGTTTTTCCCGTGGTCATGTATGGATGTGAGAGTTGGACTGTGAAGAAAGCTGATCGCCGAAGAATCGATGCTTTTGAACTGTGGTGTTGGAGAAGACTCTTGAGAGTCCCTTATACTGCAAGGAGATCCAACCAGTCCATTCTAAAGGAGATCAATCCTGGATGTTCATTGGAGGGACTGATGCTAAAGCTGAAACTCCAATACTTTGGCCACCTCATGAGACGAGTTGACTCACTGGAAAAGACTCTGATGCTGGGAAAGGTTGGGGGCGGGAGGAGAAGGGGACGACGGAGAATGAGATGGCTGGATGGCATCACCGACTCTGTGGACATGAGTTTGAGTGTACTCCGGGAGTTGGTGATGGACAGGGAGGCCTGGCGTGCTGTGATTCGTGGGGTCGCGGAGAGTCGGACACGACTGAGCGACTGAACTGAACTGAACTGAACTGAACTTGGACTTCTCCAGAACTGTTAGAGAATAAACTGGCATTGTTTTAAGCCACGGGATTGTAGGAACTTGTTCAGCAGCGACAGGAAATTAACACCGAGAGCATGTGAAACTGACTATGTATACCCCAACTTCCACTCCCTTCCTTTCTCCTTGAATGCACAGTAATTTCTGATCAAAACTTATCCAATCCGGTTCAGTATCTCCAGGATTTAGCATGGTGCCCAGAATACAGTAGACACTTGGAAAATACTTGTTGAATCAAATAAATGAATGAAAGGCTACTTTTAGTTATCCAAGTTTATTTTTTCTGTTACATAATTTTTTTATGGTTTCATACTTGGAACTGACAGTGATTTTTTGGACAGACAGAACAGCTAATTGGGAGGCTTCATGTTAGTAATCAGATATTTAAGTGGATATCCATTAACAGTTCACTTCCCTGCTGTTTTTCTTACATTTGAGGACAAAATTTACGTCTTGTAAATCACTCCAGTTGCCATTTTAAAAGACTCTAATAGAATGAATGGGTCCTAGAACGTGAGCCTTGAAAATATAGTCTGAAACCAAAGCCTGTGAAAACCTGCAGAAAGACTGAGCAGAAAACCCAAGGGGCTCTCATTTGGAGTTAGAAATCTGAACATTTTCTTTTTCCTTTCTCTACCAAGCTGTTCAGTTCTAACTTAATGGTTTTCAGTTAGTACTACTTATAATCATAGATCTGCAGGGACCCCTCCCTCCTACAGTCACATTGAAACACCTTGTTTCAAAGGTAGTGGGGCTGTGGAAATTGGTATTGCATTCATCTGAGATGCTTTATACAGTGAAAAAACGCTGTTTACTAATCACTGCCATGGAATTATTCATAATACAAATAATTCTGAGTACTCTGAACATTTAACACCTTATTCACAGCATTTCACACACTTCAGAAAAATAGTTTTCATTAGAAAATAGAGAAAAACCTCAGAAAAACCATTTCATTATCCAGTCACATTATTTTAAGTTATGTAAGGAACCATTTTTTAAAACTTTTGGTGCTCATCCTTTTTGACTTTCTATCCATTTCAAGATTTTAACCAATTATCTTCAAAGCGTACCTTGAGGTTGGCATGTAATTTGAAATTATTGCATTGAAAACACTTTAAGGATGAAAGTCACAGCTGAAAGAGTAAATACTACGTTAATGTTAAGAAAAACCAAAGTGACTTTAGGCAGCTAGAGACTTGCCAGGTACTGTCAGCCAGGCCTTGGTATTGTGAGGAGCTGGCCAGGCACCCCTAGCTGGTCCCTAGTGTTTCCCTGTTAAATATCAACAGTTTTAAGAGCACCAAATCAGCAGAGGCCACTGTGACTGTGTTGGATCAAGACAAAAATAAGACCACTCTGTAATTTTGCATGAACACTTAAAAAAAAATGTTCTGGGCCTCCCTCCATCCCTCCATCTTATCTGATACGATGAAATATAGCTTCTTTACTATGAATTGAGTTTCTTCATTCTAATTTACTCTCATCCAAGATACGATTTATTGAGATACCCAGTTAAAGAATTATCCATGCTTCCTGACAATGCTTTATCCAGAGTGAAACTCTGCTCCCTTAAATCCTCCATAAGGCCACCTAACCAAAGTCCAGATCCTCCATGGAGTAATTCCTTCTTAATACCTTAAATACCTGATGTCTTGAATTTCACCCATGCTGTGTATTTCCTGTCACTGCTGTTAACAGTCAACCCAATTCACTCAACTACTTGTGTGTTTCTGGAGGCCTTTGGTCAGAGAGTACAGACATTTCAGAGAATGTCAAAAAAATCATAAAATCTGTTTGTTCAATTTCTATATGCTATTTATATACTCTGAAATTTTTTGAGTGTTTACAGTGTCTAGCTTAATTCTAGGTGGTGAGGATTCTGATGAGAAAATGAAAAAGTTCTAGTTCTTATGGTCTTCAGGGCTTCCTTACTGGCTTGGGGTAAAGAACCTGGCTGCCAGTTCAGGAGATGCGAATTAATCCCTGAGTTGGAAAGATCCCCTGGAGAAGGAAATGGCAACCCACTCCAGTATTCTTGCCTGGGAAGTCCCGTGGACAGAGGAGCCTGGGGGGCTACAGTCCATGGGGTTGCAAAAGAGTCGGACACAACTTAGTGACTAAACAATAACAACTTACGGTATTTATACTATACAGTATTGAGTTTGGTCATGATCGAAAGAGATTAAATGTTTCCTCAAAATATTGGAGGAAATCCATTTGTATGTAACAAGTTTTTCTTCTGGATACTTGTGCATAATTTTCTTTGTGTGGCTCTGTTTTAGGCATTTCTAAGTAAATAAATGTACCTTAGAAAAAATTGTCCTACAACACACACAGTTGTATAGAGAAGTTATAAGCCAGATGTGCTTTAAAGAAAGTACTTTATGCAATCTGTGTATGACAATGCATTAATATGCTTATTTTTATCTGTAGAACTGCATCAATGTTTTTGTTGTACAGAAAGAGATTCTCTTGTAAATTCTCTAAGGTTTTTATCATCTAAGTAATTCATTTATCTTCAGTGTCCCTTTTAGATATGGATTTTTAAAAAACATTTACTGCTCTCCAATGTTGTAATTTTTACTGTAGGCCCTTCAAATTATATATCAGTAAGAGACTTCTCAGGATTATAAACTAGGCCTATTGCTTTACAGAGTGAATAGGTTTTAGCAGACTGTCTCCTGCTGAATGTTCCATGTTAGACAAGCTGTCTCCTTTGTGGCTCAGGGGTGAAGAGTCTGCCTGCAATGCAGAAGAGCTGAGCTCAGTCCCTGGGTTGGGAAGATCTCCTGGAGGAGGGTATGGCAGCCCACTCCAGTATTCTTGCCTGGAGAATCCTATGGACAGAGGAGTTTGGCAGGCTACAATTTATGGGGCCTCAAAGAGTTAGACTTGACTGAATAACTATTTCAGTGGGGGCCTTCCCAGGTGAGCCAGTTATAAAGAACCCACTTGCCAATGCAGGAAATGTAAGAGACATGGATTTGATCACTGGGTCAGGAAGATCCCCTGGAGGAAGGCATGGCAATCTACTCCAGTATTCTTGCCTGGAGAATCCCACTGATAGAGGAGCCTGGCGGGCTACACTCCATAGGGTTGCAAAAAGTTGGACACGACTGAAGCAACTTACCATGCATGCACACACTTCTTTTTTTTTTTAATTTATTTTATTGGAGGCAAATTACCTTACATTAATATATTGGTTGGTTTTGCCATACATTGACATGAATCCGCCCTGGGTGTACATGTGTTCTCTTTCTTGAACCCCCCTCCCACCTCCCTCTTCCCCATATCCTCCCTCCATGTCATCCCCGTGCACCAGCCCCAAGCATCCTGTATCATGCGTCGAGCCTGGACTGGTCTCTTATGATAATATACATGCACACACTTCTTTATCAGAGTTACTTTTCAATAGTATGGTGACTATGCCATATTTTTCTGTACAATTTTATCTAAAGATGTACAGATGTCAGAGTTGGACCATAAAGAAGGCTGAATGATGAAGAGTTGATGCTTTCAAATTGTGGTGGTGTTAAAGACTCTTATGGCAGAAAGTGAAGAGGAACTCAAAAGCCTCTTGATGAAAGTGAAAGAGGAGAGTGAAAAGGTTGGCTTGAAGCTCAACATTCAGAAAACGAAGATCATGGCATCTGGTCCCATCACTTCATGGGAAATAGATGGGGAAACAGTGGAAACAGTGTCAGACTTTATTTTTTGGGGCTCCAAATTCACTGCAGATGCTGCTTGCAGCCATGAAATTAAAAGACGCTCACTCCTTGGAAGGAAAGTTATGACCAACCTAGATAGCATATTAAAAAGCAGAGACATTACTTTGCCAACCAAGGTCCGTCTAGTCAAGGCTATGGTTTTTCCAGTGGTCATGTATGGATGTGAGAGTTGGACTGTGAAGAAAGCTGAGGTCCTAAGAGTTGATGCTTTTGAACTGTGGTGTTGGAGAAGACTTTTGAGAGTCCCTTGGACTGCAAGGAGATCCAACCAGTCCATCCTAAAGGAGATCAGTCCTGGGTGTTCATTGGAAGGACTGATGCTAAAGCTGAAACTCCAGTACTTTGGCCACCTCATGCGACGAGTTGACTCACTGGAAAAGAGTCTGATGCTGGGAGGGATTGTGGGCAGGAGGAGAAGGGGCCGACAGAGAATGAGATGGCTGGATGGCATCACCAACTCGATGGAGGTGAGTTTGAGTGAACTCTGGGAGTTGGTGATGGACAGGGAGGCCTGGCGTGCTGTGATTCATGGGGTCGCAAAGAGTCGGACACAACTGAGCAAATGAACTGACCTGAACTGAACTAAAGACTCTTGAGAGTCACTTGGACTGCAAGGAGAGCAAACCAGTCAATCCTAAAGGAAATCAACTCTAAATATACATTGGAAGGATGGATGCTGAAGCTCCATACTTTGGCCACCTGATGCGAACAGCAGACTCACTGGAAAAGATTCTGATTCTGGGAAATATTGAAGGCAGGAGAAGGGACAACAGAGGATGAGATGGTTGGATGGCATCACTGACTCCACGAACATGAGTTTGAGCAAACTCCGGGAGATGGTGAAAGACAGGGAAACCTGGTGTGCTGCAGTCCATGGTGTGACTGGACAACAACAACAAGGATAAATATCATGCTGTGAAATATGGATTGATAATGTTATCTATCATTTCAAAAGAGTACTCTTTAGCCAAGATAGATTAGTGGGAAAAAATGTAATTAATAGCCCAAAGATCCTCTCTCCCTGCCCGAACTTTTTACTTTTTTCCAAATCATACCATCAGGTGATACATTTGGTTTTGTTGTTATTTATTTCTAAGGGAGATCGATCCTGGGCGTTCACTGGAAGGACTGATGCTAAAGCTGAAACTCCAATACTTTGGCCACCTCATGTGACGAGTTGACTCACTGGAAAAGACTCTGATGCTGGGAAAGGTTGGGGGTGGGAGGAGAAGGGGACGACGGAGAATGAGATGGCTGGATGGCATCACCGACTCTGTGGACATGAGTTTGAGTGAACTCCGGGAGTTGGTGATGGACAGGGAGGCCTGGCGTGCTGTGATTCATGGGGTCGCGGAGAGTCGGACACGACTGAGCGACTGAACTGAACTGAACTGATTCTGAAATGTTATTATTTGGGTATAATTGCTTTACAGTGTTGTGCTAGTTTCTGGTGTACAATGAAGTGAATCTGCTATTTGTATACATATATTCCCTCCCTCTTGAACCTCCCTCCCACCTTCCTCCTCCCACCGCTCTAGGTCATCACAGAGCACCAAACTGCACTCCCTGTATTACACAGTAGGTTCTCTGTTATACTAGCTATCTGTTTTACACATGGTAGTGTAAAAGCTAGCATCAGTGCTACTGTCTCAATTTGTCCAACACTCTCCTTTTCCCGCTGTGTCCACAAGTTCGGTCCCTATATCTGCGTCTCTTCCTGCCCTGCAGATAGGTTTATCTGTACTATTTTTCTAGATTCCATATATATGCACTGCTATACAGGTTTTGCTTCCCTGGTGGCTCAGACGGTAAAGCGTCTGCCTGCAGTGCGAGAGACCTGGGTTCAATCCGTGGGTTAGGAAGATCCCCTGGAGAAAGAAATGGCAATCCACTCCAGTACTCATGCCTGGAAAATCCCATGGATGGAGGAGCCTGGTAGGCTACAGTACATGGGGTTGCAAAGAGTTGGACACAACTGAGCGACTTCATTTTCACACAGTTTTATTTTTCTCTTTCTGTTCACTCTGTATGACACACTGTCACCGGGTGATTTTTGGGTCATTGGAGGCTCACTGGAATACAGTGGTCCTGAATTTACAGAGAGGAGCTGATAAAATGGATGCTCTGTTGAATACCTTTTATCACGTAATCCCTTAATTTTGTGCCTCTGTCAACATTTTACCTTATGATTATACCGAATGTAAGAAACACCCCTTGGTTAGGAAGGTGGAGTCTGTCAAACAGAAAACTAGCAGCTGGTGTGCAGGATATGGTGATCTTTCCTGAAACTGCTTTGGTCTGACTCAGAACAGGATAGAATTTTCAAACCATTTTCCTTTAAACATTCTATTTAGAATTTGGTGCACTTTTTAGGTAATCTGTTCTTCATTTATCAATGATAAAAACAGTGAACAAACTAATTGCTAGCATGAAAGTGCTATAATCTCTCATAATTATACAGATTTTAAGAGTCCATGTGGGTGGACTGTTATTAAGTATTGGCACAATTTGTTCCTGAGTAGGTGGCAGTGCTGTGCCCGATGTGTTGGGAAATAAGATTGGATCCAAAGGAACGCGAGAAGCACTTTCTTTATCAAAGTGTATTTAAACATAGAGGAAAATGAGCTGTATTGTCAGACTTGCTCTTAGAGTAAAAGTCAAAATACCTCAGCCCATGCAGGAATAAAGCCTTTTATGATTTTCTATTTGTCTGCCTCCACTGCTTCTCAATTTTCATGATGCTGTGGCTGTGTTTCCTGACTACTTCCGCGGGTTTCAGGATTTTTTAGTATTTTTCTTCTTAGCCAGGACAACTTCCTCCCCATTTCTCCCAATCTCAAAAGAAGTGATCCTGCTTATGTTTTCAAACTCTGTTTCAGTATCATCTCTCCTGGGGCTTCCCAGGTGGCTCAGCAGTAAAGAATCTGCCTGACAATGCAGGAGATGCAGCCGGAGATGTGGATTCAATCTCTGGGTCGGCAAGATCCCCTGGAGAAGGGAATGGCAACCCACCCCAGTGTTCTTGCCTGTAGAATCCCATTGACAGAGGAGCCTGGTGGGCTACAGTCCATGGTTTGTTACAATATTGTTTCTGCTTTATGTTTTCTTATTTATTTTTATTTTTTACAACGAGACCTGTGGGATATTTATTCCTCTACCAGGGATCAAACTCATGTCCCCTGTATTAGAAGGCAAAGTCTTAACCACTTGACTGCCAGGGAAGTCCTGTATATTCTTATTTTAAAAATTACCAAATTGTTTTGAGAATTTGCCTCCTTGCCTGTCTCTCCAGTTGGATTGTAAGAAACTTCAGTGCAAGAATATGATCTCATTCATATTTATATTCTTGCCTTCTCAGTAATTTGAATGAATGATTTAATTAGTTAATCTCAATGCATGAATACATCTCTATTAATAAACAATTTAATTAATTAATCTAAATAACCCAGTTAGAAACCTTTTTCAAATGAAATAACTGAATAGCACCCTCCTAATTTTAGTGGATCTAAATATGTATATTCATATACTGGGTTTTTTGATTGTTTTTTGTTTGCTTGTTTTCTGCTGAAACTAAGATAGGAGCAGATTTCTGCATCCATGCTCCTGACACCTTTATTCCCAGTAGACAAGAGGTAGAAACAACTCCAATCTCTATTGACTGATGACTGGACAAACTAAATATGGTCTATACATACAATAGGATCTAACAAACACATGAAAAGATGCTCAACATCACTCATTATCAGAGAAATGCAAATGAAAACCACAATGAGGTACCATCTCATGGCGGTCAGAATGGCTGCTATCAAAAAGTCTACAAGCAATAAATGCTGGAGAGGGTGCAAAGAAAAGGGAACTGTCTTACACTGTTCGTGGGAATGCAAACTAGTACAGCCACTATGGAAAACAGTGTGGAGATTCCTTAAAAACCAAGAAATAGAACTTCCATATGCCCAGCAATCCCTCTGCTGGGCATACACACTGAGGAAACCAGAATTGAAAGAGACATGTGTACCCCAATGTTCATCGCAGCACTGTTTCCAACAGCTAGGACATGCAAGCAACCTAGATATCCATTGGCAGATGAATGGATAAGAAAGCTGTGGTACATATACACAGTGGAATATTACTCAGTTATCAAAAAGAATGCATTTGAATCAGTTCTGATGAGGTGGATGAAATTGGAGCCTATTATACAGAGTGAAGTAAGTCAGAAAGAAAAACACCAATACAGTATACAAACACGTATATATGGAATTTAGAAAGATGGTAACGAGAATCCTATACGCAAGACAATAAAAGAGAGAGGAGTAAAGACACAGATGTAAAGAACAGACTTTGGGACTCTGTGGGAGAAGGCGCGGGTGGGATGATTTGAGAGAACAGCATTGAAAATGTATATTACCATATGTGAAATAGATGACCAGTCCAAGTTCGATGCATGAAATAGGGCACTCAAAGCTGCTGCACTGGGGTAACCCAGAGGGATGGGATGGGGAGGGAGGTGGAAGGCTGTTTGGAATAGGGGGACACAGGGAGACCTGTGGCTGATTCATGTCGCTATATGGCAAAAACTACCAAAATATTGTAAAGTAGTTAACCTCCAATTAAAATAAATTAATTAAAAAAAGAAAATTCTGATATATGCTATAATAAGGATAAAGCAACACAAGAGAAGACTCTACACATGGACATCACCAGATGGTCAACACCGAAATCAGATTGATTATATTCTTTGCAGCCAAAGATGGAGAAGCTCTATACAGTTAGCAAAAACAAGACCAGGAGCTGACTGTGGCTCAGATCATGAACTCCTTATTGCCAAATTCAGGCTTAAATTGAAGAAAGTAGGGCAAACCACTAGACCATTCAGATATGACCTAAATCAAATCCCTTATGATTATACAGTAAAGTGAGAAATTGATTTAAGGGACTAGATCTGATAGATAGAGTGCCTGATGAACTCTGGATGGAGGTTCATGACATAGTACAGGAGACAGGGACCAAGACCATCCCCATGGAAAAGAAATGCAGAAAAGCAAAATGGCTGTCTGAGGAGGCCTTACAAATAGCTGTGAAAAGAAGAGAAGCGAAAAGCAAAGGAGAAAAGGAAAGATATAAGCATCTGAGCGCAGAGTTCCAAAGAATAGCAAGGAGAGATAAGAAAACCTTCCTCAGCGATCAATGCAAAGAAATAGAGGAAAACAACAGAATAGGAAAAACAAGAGATCTCTTCAAGAAAATTAGAGATTCTAAGGGAACATTTCATGCAAAGATGGGCTCGATAAAGGACAGAAATGGTATGGACCTAACAGAAGCAGAAGATATTAAGAAGAGGTGGCAAGAATACACAGAAGAACTGTACAAAAAAGATCTTCATGATCAAGATAGTCACGATGGCATGATTACTCATCTAGAGCCAGACATCTTGGAATGTGAAGTCAAGTGGGCCTTAGAGAGCATCACTACAAACAAAGCTAGTGGAGGTGATGGGATTCCAATTGAGCTATTTCAAATCCTGAAAGATGATGCTATGAAAGTGCTGCACTCAATATGCCAGCAAATTTGGAAAACTCAGCAGTGACCACAGGACTGGAAAAGGTCAGTCTTCATTCCAATCCCAAAGAAAGGCAATGCCAAAGAATGCTCAAACTACCGCACAATTGCACTCATCTCACACGCTAGTAAAGTCATGCTCAAAATTCTCCAAGACAGCCTTCATCAATACGTGAACCGTGAACTTCCAGATGTACAAGCTGGTTTTAGAAAAGGCAGAGGAACCAGAGATCAAATTGCCAACATCCGCTGGATCATGGAGAAAGCAAGAGAGTTCCAGAAAACCATCTATTTCTGCTTCATTGACTATGCCAAAGCCTTTGACAGTGTGGATCACAATAAACTGTGGAAAATTCTGAAAGAGATGGGCATACCAGACCACCTGACCTGCTTCTTGAGAAACCTATATGCAGGTCAGGAAGCAACAGTTAGAACTGGACATGAAACAACAGACTGGTTCCAAATAGCAAAAGGAGTACGTCAAGGCTGTATATTGTCACCCTGCTTATTTAACTTATATGCAGAGTACATCATGAGGAACGCTGGGCTGGAAGAAGTACAAGCTGGAATCAAGATTGCCGGGAGAAATATCAATAACCTCAGATATGCAGATGACACCACCCTTATGGCAGAAAGTGAAGAGGAACTAAAAAGCCTCTTGATGAAAGTGAAAGAGGAGAGTGAAAAGGTTGGCTTGAAGCTCAACATTCAGAAAAACAAAGATTATGGCATCTGGTCCCATCACTTGATGGGAAATAGATGGGGAAACAGTGGAAACAGTGTCAGACTTTATTTTTCTGGGCTCCAAAATCACTGTGGATACTGCTTGCAGCCATGAAATTAAAAGACGCTTACTCCTTGGAAGGGAAGTTATGACCAACCTAGATAGCATATTAAAAAGCAGAGACATTACTTTGCCAACCAAGGTCTGTGTAGTCAAGGCTATGGTCTTTCCAGTGGTCATGTATGGATGTGAGAGTTGGACTGTGAAGAAAGCTGATCGCCAAAGAATTGATGCTTTTGAACTGTGGTGCTGGAGAAGACCCTTGAGAGTCCCTTGGACTGCAAGGAGATCCAACCAGTTCATTCTAAAAGAGATCAGTCCTGGGTGTTCATTGGAAGGACTGATGCTAAAGCTGAAACTCCAATACTTTGGCCACCTCATGCGATGAGTTGACTCACTGGAAAAGACTCTGATGCTGGGAGGGATTGGGGGTGGGAGGAGACGGGGACGACAGAGAATGAAATGCCTGGATGGCATCACTGACTCGATGGACATGAGTTAGAGTGAACTCCGGGAGTTGGTGATGGACAGGGAGGCCTGGCGTGCTGTGATTCATGGGGTCGCAAAGAGTCGGACACGACTGAATGACTGAACTGAACTTAACTGAACTGAGGGATAAAGCTTGAAAATATTAAATAAGTGAAATAAGCCAGACATAAAAGGACAAATATATGATCCTGTTTGTATCTGGAGTGGTCAAATTCATAGAGACAGAAAGTAGAATAGCGGTTCCCAGATCTTGGGGAGAGGGATGACCAGGGAGTTAGTATTTAATGGGGACAGAGTATCAGTTCAGAATGATGAAAATTTTCTAAAGACGGATAGCAATGGTGGTTGCACAACAATATGAATGTACTTAATGCCACTGAACTGTATTCCTAAAAATGGGAAACTTTATACTTATGTATCAGTTCAGTCACTCAGTTGCGTCTGACTCTTTGTGATCCCATGGACTGCATGCAGCACACCAGGCCTCCCTGTTCATCACCAGCTCCTGGAGCTTGCTCAAACTCATGTCCACTGAGTCGGTGATGCCATCCAACCATCTCATCCTTTGTCATCGCCTTTTCCTGCCTTCAATCTTTCCCAGCATCAGGGTCTTTTCCAATGAGTCAGTTCTTTGCATCAGGTGGCCAAAGTATTGGAGCTTCTGTATACTTTACCACAATTTAAAAACTTGTATTACCCCATGTTACACAGACAATCTCTAGATGATACAGATAATCATATATTAGAACATTTTTAGCTGGGTGAAGTTATAACAGAGACTAGAAACATTACCCTCATGAGACTGAGACAAAAGTCTGGGACACTCCTTAATTTATATGGAACTCAAGGATTTCATTAAAAAAAAAAACTTGGTCATATCCTATAACTGGGATACAGAATTTTTTAATAGGAATAAGATGCAGAAAACAATGGTGCTCTTGGCCTTAAAGAAGTCTCATGGGACATGTCAGACAGAAAATAGGAATTATTATTGGCAGGAGTAAAGCCAACATCCTATATTGGCCATCTCCTTTCCCTCGCCTGCTTTGTGGCCTGAGGAACAGAGGGCTGTGGTATTATGGAAAAAAGAAAATGTCACAAGAAGGTCAACTACTCTCTGAGAAGCAACCTATATGAACTGGTCAGGAAAAGAAAGAGGAGCTCACCTATCAAAAGGAGAAGGAGATGAGCCGCAGAGTCAGTGGTACAGAGTCAGTGGCAATGGTACAAAGTAGCTGCATGTTTGTGGCAGCTGTCAGAGACATTAGGGGTGAAAACCAGCCCAGCTAGCAACACATAGGTCCCAAGGGCAGCCCACTACAGTGATCAAGAATGTAAAGAACAATGGATCCCATGATGTCGGAATTGGAAAGTTGCTGGCTACAGCCCAGATTCTAAAAAAAATCTTGGTCATCTCTTAGTTAAGTGTGGGGACTTAGGGCATTGAGGTATGCTGCTGCTGCTGCTAAGTCACTTCAGTCGTGTCCGACTCTGTGTGACCCCATAGACGGAAGCCCACCCGGCTCCTCAGTCCCTGGGACTCTCCAGGCAAGAACACTGGAGTGGGTTGCCATTTCCTTCTCCAATGTGTGAAAGTGAAAAGTGAAAGTGAAGTCGCTCAGTCGTGTCCGACCCCCAGCGACCCCATGGACTTCAGCCCACCAGGCTCCTCCATCCGGTACTGCTATAAATATGAGCTATTTGAACTCATCAGTGTGTAAAATCAGACCACATAAGGGTTTTACATAATATGGATATATTTGAAATATTAAGGCTAGAGGTTTAGTTTCCATAAAGTTTGATTTCATATAAATACTAATAGTATTTTCTTTTATTCTCTGATTAAAATTTAAAACATTAATTATTTCAGTTCCACCCACCTCCAATCTTAAGACCTAAGAGTCCTAGAGTTAAGACTATCCAACAATTATAGAAACTCCTTGCTTTCTATCATAGAAATTGAAAATCTCTTTGAACTACCATCCTCATCTATTTTGAAACGACTGTTACTTTGAATTAAATGGGTATGTCAGTATAAATCCAGTAAAGAGAAGAAATGAGGAAAAAGTCTTTCTTCCACATAACAGGTTTTAGGTATATCTCCCCAGAGGATGTATTTGGTTCTACCCCACAAAATTGAAAACAAGTGGAAATGAAGAGATTCCTGCAATAAACAATCCTTTAAATATCATCTCCAGGGACTTCCCTGGTGGTCTTGTGTTTAAGACTCAGCCTTCCAATGCAGGGGTATGGGTTTGATCCCTGGTCAGGGAGATAAGATTCCCACATATCTCACAGCTGAAAAACCAGAATATAAACAACAGAAGAAATGTGGTAACAAATTCAATAAAGACTAAAAGTGGTCCATATTAAAAACAAATCTTAAAATCATCTCCAAATATATTCCACTGGAACACTGCACAGGAGAGAAAACAATTAACTCTTTCTATCCACAACAAGAAGAAACTATAATTTGTTTTGCTCAGGCTAAAGATATTTTACTCGGTGATGCTTGGGTTGTTCACAGGCTGGAAGAGAGGACGAAAGAGACAAAACATACAGTTGCAGCAGAAAAAGAAAGAATTGAGTTGTGAACGTGAATAGGAAGAGTAGATACTTCTCAGGGTGGCTATTCAACAAATCCTTATTTTCTTGGAATCGTGCTTTATGATTGATGAGTCCGAAAATAGACACCCGGTCCAAAGTGGATCAAACAGATACTTTCTTCCCAGACTGAAATATGGACCCAGAAAATGGAAACAATTAGTCACCGAAGCCAAGTCTAGCAAATGATCGTGTTCAGGGACAGAACGGTCTGCCATGCCTGTGATTTATCCCTACAGCAGTGCCGATTCTTTTCTTTGAGATACCTCAGTATCTTTCAGATGGATTCCTTTTCTCTTCCTCTTCCTCCCTGCCTTCACTTAAAATTGCTTGAATGGATTTCTGCAGTTTGCATCCAAAAGAACCCTAATAAATACGGAAGTTATGTCATAAAACCTTTGAAATGTGGAGCAAATCAGTAAAACTTTTCAAGAAGCACTAACAGGGACAGGATTTCTTCAGAAGGCATTAGTCCAAGAGTCAAGAAGGGGCTGATATACCAAGATAAACGAATATATCAAGAAAGCAGAGCAGAAACAGACTTAGAGATCAAACATATGGATATCAAAGGGGAAATGGGGGGGTGGGACAAACTGGAAGATTGGGATTGACTATATGCACTATTGATACTGCGAATAAAATAGATAACTAATGACAACCTACTGTATAGTTCAGGGAACCCTACTCAGTGCTTTGAAGTGAACTAAATAGGAAGGAAATCCAAAAAAGAGCGGATATGTGTGTACAGACTGGTTCCAAATAGGAAAAGGAGTACGTCAAGGTTGTATATTGTCACCCTGCTTATTTAACTTATATGCAGAGTACATCATGAGGAACGCTGGGCTGGAAGAACCACAGGTTGGAATCTAGATTGCCAGGCGAAATATCAATAACCTCAGATATACAGATGACACCACCCTTATGGCAGAAAGTGAAGAGGAACTCAAAGGCCTCTTGATGAAAGTGAAAGAGGAGAGTGAAAAAGTTGGCTTGAAGCTCAACATTCAGAAAACAAAGATCATGGCATCTGGTCACATCACTTCATGGGAAATAGATGGGGAAACAGGGGAAACAGTGGAAACAGTGTCAGACTTTATTTTTGGGGGCTCCAAAATCACTGCGGATGCTGATTGCAGCCATGAATTTAAGAGACCCTTACTCCTTGGATGGAAAGTTATGACCAACCTAGATAGCATATTAAAAAGCAGAGACATTGCCAACCAAGGTCCGTCTAGTCAAGGCTATGGTTTTTCCAGTGGTTATGTATGGATGTGAGAGTTGGACTGTGAAGAAAGCTGATCGCCAAAGAATTGATGCTTTTGAACTGTGGTGTTGGAGAAGACTCTTGAGAGTCTCTTGAACTGCAAGGAGATCCAACCAGTCCATTCTAGAGGAGATCAGTCCTCTGATCTTCTCTAGAGGAGATCAGTCCTGGGTGTTCATTGGAAGGACTGATGCTAAAGCTGAAACTCCAATCCTTTGGCCACCTCATGTGAAGAGTTGACTCACTGGAAAAGACTCTCATGCTGGGAGGGATTGGGGGCAGGAGGAGAAGGGGACGACAGAGAATGAGATGGCTGGATGGCATCACTGACTCGATGGACGTGAGTTTGAGTGAACTCCGGGATTTGGTGATGGACAGGGAGGCCTGGCGTGCTGTGATTCATGGGTTCACAAAGAGTCGGACACGACTGAGCGACTGAACTGCCTGACTGACTGATAGCTGATTCACTTCATTGTACAGCAGGAACGAATGCAACATTGTAAAGTGTCAACTACAAATTAGCACCTGCCTGTCCACTACAAACTGGCACTTGCCAAGAGCATTTGCTAGAGACTAAACAGCAACAACAAGGACATTTGCCATCCACCTCTGCAGAGATTGAACCCTGTGAGCTGCTGTTGACTTTCAACACTCCCTGAGGGAGTTCAGGATGGAGTGAGGCACTCTTGCTCCAGGGAATCTGGTAGGACAAGTCTTCAGATAGTTAGATATTTTCAGGAACTGATTTCATGATCCCAATCCTTGGGTCTCCTCCTATCTAGAAAGCACTAAATCCCTTCATGGTGACATCAGCTCCTGTGACTAGGAGAAAAACTTTTGTAAAATAAGCACTAAATTGCACTGAATTCCGCCTTCATCAAAATCCTATATATTGACCTTCCCCCACTGCTTCTTTTGAATAGTTTCTCAGAACTATTTGAGGTGCTGTTTCCTGGGCTGCAGTCCTCATTTTGCCCCAAATAAAACAACTCGCAACTCTCACACTGTGCATCTTTTTAGTTGACAAAAGCAACTATATTCCAATAAAAAATAATTAAAAAAAATAAAAAACAGGACCAAGGCTAAAGCTCAGATTAGCAGGGTATGAAAGCTGTGGAAATCTCTCCCGTGATCTGTCTCTTTGTGCCTAATTCAACTATTTAAACTTTATTATACCCAAGTTCAAAACAGCATTCAGATATGGCAAAACTAGTCATCTCTGAAACTGAATGGACTCAGTAACTATCATAATAGTCAGATATTTCTTCCAGTTACTTTTAAAAAAGTTGGGAGGAGATAATTTACTAGTGAGAGACATTTCTGATTAAATCACCTGCCATTCAAACTGGTTACAGACAGAAGTAGAATCAGAGAGAAATCATTCCTATTCTAATACTACTTATAAAAAATTAGGAAAGTGAGTAATACAATTTTAGGCATTGAGGAAGAGTCAAGAGCAATTCCTGCTGAAATAAATTTGGGCCACCAGTGTTGGTAGCTATTGTACCATTACTGTCTGATTACTGATTTTTTTTTTTTTTTAGTCAACAAAAGCATGTATTAATCAACTGATTGGAAACTGGTTAAAGATTAAGGCACTCCAGACTCATGGTTTCCTTGAGGTTACAATCTCTGGCTGTTCTTGGTGCTGCTTCAGAAGAATGTGAGACTGCGGAGCCGCTCCCGGGGGGGCTCTGTGCTGTGTGGGAGGGCGGCACGTGCACCAGCAACCCTGCTCTAACAACCCGTTTTATCTACAACTGTTTATTGTATCAAAAGTCATAGGAGCTACAAGACACAATAGATTGTGCCCCCGAATGGGGAAACTGTGTCTAGAAATATCATCCACTGAAAATGAAACCAGAAATGAAGACGTTTCAAATTTGCTGAACATTCAAATATGGTATTCATGTGAATTCCATTAAAAGTTTTTTTCTATCCCCATTTTATTGGGGATTTGCACTGGGGATCTCCCTCAGAGAAGTTAATTAACTTACCTATGGATACAAGTCTAGTAAGTGCTGGAGTTGGGATTTGACCAGATATGTTCCAATCTAAATCCCATGCTATTCACATGGGTTGCAAGAGTTTAGTCATCATCAGCATAGTAACCAAAGCTAAATGTTGATTCGTACATATTTAGAGGATGAGACCAAAATACTTCCCATGTGTCTATTTTGGAAATAAGTCACATCCTCAGAAACATGGGACTGGAATGTAAATGAGATTTTTAAAAAGCTATAATATAAATATATCATGAGATTTTTGGATACAGTACCACAAAAAAGTACTTTTAAAGAAAGACTGGGAGAAAAAATCAGTATTTAGGATAAGCCAGCCTTTCTGATTCTAGTGGTTAGAATTGCATATAAAATTATTTAATGCTAATATTGCCTCAAATATTCCACGGACTGTAAAGAGAAAATGATAATTTCCAAGTGGAAGCTAATTGGAATGAAGGGGATAAGAAGCCTATATATGGATGAATGTCAAGGATCAGTGGTGTTTAGATTTGCTGTGGGTAAAACTGAAAAAGAAGGAGGAGATTCTGTTCCTATTTGAATCTTCTCTACATCGTTGAACAAAGACTTCCAAATGGCTGGCAGTCAACAATAAAATTGTGTGATGTGAATACAAGTGGACTTCTAATCATTGTTTTCATTGCATTTTCAACAAAATGACGTCTTCAAAAAGTAGCAATAACATCTATCTTGGGACAAACTCAGGTTTTATGTTGAGCTATTGCATCTTCTGCAACATGGGTCTCTTTTTAGAAGCTCCATGCAGTCATTATGGATTCTCAAACTGGAAATTTTTTCTAAGATCAGGGACATGAAATTAAAATGTTCTTGACTGAAAGGTGCTTTATTTTATTTTCCAGATTTTTCTGACTTATACTGAGAGCATTTTGATTGATTATGCAAAAAAAGCAACCGGATGGATGAAGATTATTTTCAAGTCAGTTCAGGGTTCTTATAAAAGTCAGTGTTGTGGTAATAAAGTCATTTTCATTTCAGTATTTAAAGCTACATTTCCAATTTGTTGTGAACTGTAGAAAAATCTTATGTTTCATAATTTAAATGTGATTAAATATAAACAACAGAATGAATGTTCATACATTTAAGTAATACATAAGACTGTACACTAGTGTAGAGTTGAAAGTGCAATATTTTGATAAAATATAGCTGTATAAATGTTTGTTTAAACGTTAAAAAAACCTGTCGACACTAAATTAATCCTTCATCCCAGTGCCAGGTCACAGATGTAGAAACAGAGGTATGGATACTGGGGGAGGGCTTCCCTGGTGGCTCAGGTGGTAAAGAATCTGCCTGCAATACAGGAGATCCAGGTCGGATCCCTGGGTGAGGAAGATCCCCTGGAGAAGGGAATGGCTACCTGCTCCAGTATTCTTGCCTGGAGCTATATTTCATATTCAGACTATAGACTGGCAGGCTATAGTCCATGGGGTCACAAAGAATCAGATAGGACTGAGTGACTAATACTTTTTTTTCCACCAAGGGGAGAAAGGGGTAGGGTTGAGATGAACTGGGAGATTGGGACTGACACATATACAATATTGATACTATGTGTAAAATATACATATTGATACTATGTGTAAAATAAATAGCTAATAACAACCTGCTATATAGCACAAGGAACTCTACTCAGTGCTGTGTGGTGATCTAAATGGGAAGGAAATCCAAAAAAAGAGGGGATATACTTTATGTATAGCTGATTCACTTTGCTATATAGTCAAAACTTACTGAACATTGTAAAGCAACTATCCTCTAATAAAAATGTTTTTACTTCAGTTCAGTTCAGTTCAGTCGCACAGTTGTGTCCTACTCTCCGTGACCCCATGAATCACAACACGCCAGGCCTCCCTGTCCATCACCAACTCCCGGAGTTCACTCAAACTCATGTCCACAGAGTTGGTGATGCCATCCAGCCATCTCATTCTTGGTCGTCCCCTTCTCCTCCCGCCCCCAACCTTTCCCAGCATCAGAGTCTTTTCCAGTGAGTCAACTCGTCACATGAGGTGGCCAAAGTATTGCAGTTTCAGCTTTAGCATCAGTCCTTCCAATGAACACCCAGGAACATGTTTTTACTTAGAAACGTGTAAAAAAAAAGAGCTTCCTCAGTGCTATACATAGGTCCTGCAACACACACAGAAATCATTCAAATTACCTACATCCTTGAACAAATAATTGAGTAGTCACAGGAGTTTGAGCAAAGTCTGGGAGATAGTGAAGAACAGGGAAACCTGGTGTGCTGCAATCCATGGGCTTGCAGAGTCAGACTTGACTGAGCAACTGAACAACAAGAGCAAATTAAGTTAAAAGAAAACTTTTATTTTGTGATATTTATAGATCATCTTTGGGACTCTGTGGGGAGAAAAAAAACAAAAGCCTCCTTATGCCTAGTCATGTAATATATTAAGCTCTCATTGTTTTCTATATAGTGATTTAACCAGGCTCCTTCCATCTTGGGCACCTTCTTTAGTAGGAGCCTCAGACCTTCAGCCAAGAAACAGGGGTAAAACTGGGTACAGAAAGTAAAACCATTGTAAACACTTTGGACTGGAATTGAAAAGACTTTATTTCTCACAATGCATTGGAAAGAACTAAAAATTTTAGCCCACCTAGATGCATAGGAGGCTGATAAATATAATCCCTGCATGGGCAGCGATTTCCCCATGACAGTTCTGTGCAGTGGGACAGACATCTTTCATGGATAGGTGTCTACGTCCTAATTGTCAATCTCTAATCTTATATCTAGTTAAATTAACTTAAAGAATGAGAGTAAAATAAATAATTTTTTCAGGCAGACAAAAACTGAGATGGAAGATCTAAGATGCAGGAAAGAATGAAGAAGAATAAAATTAATACATTTTGGGAAAGTTTAAGCATATACTGACTGTACATGTATAACACCAATTATATCTACTCTTCAATGCAAAAAAACAGAAGTGAAATAAAATATTGCTTCTTATCCATTCATCCGCAGATGGACATCTAGGTTGCTTCCATGTCCTCGCTATTATAAACAGTGCTGCAATGAACATTGGAGTACATGTGTCTCTTTCAATTCTGGTTTCCTCGGTGTGTATGCCCAGGAGTGCGATTGCTGGATCATATGGCAGTTCTATTTCCAGTTTTTTAAGGAATCTCCACACTGTTTTCCATAGTGGCTGTACTAGTTTGCATTCCCACCAACAGTGTAAGAGGGTTCCCTTTTCTCCACACCCTCTCCAGCATTAATTGCATGTAGACTTTTGGATAGCAGCCATTCTGACTGGAGTGAAATGGTATCTCATTGCGGTATTGATTTGCATTTCTCTGATTCTGAGGGATGTTGAGCATTTTTTCATGTGTTTGTTAGCCATCTGTATGTCTTCTTTGGAGAAATGTCTGTTTAGTTCTTTGGCCCATTTTTTGATTGGGTCATTTATTTTTCTGGAATTGAGCTGCAGGAGCTGCTTGTATATTTTGGAGATTAATTCTTTGCAGACGAATGGATAAGAAAGCTTTGGTACATATATACAATGGAGTATTACTCAGCCATTAAAAAGAATATATTTGAATCAGTTCTAATGAGGTAGATGAAACTGGAGCCTATTATACAGAGTGAAGTAAGCCAGAAAGAAAAACATCTATACAGTATACTAATGCATACATATGGAATTTAGAAAGATGGTAATGATAACCCTGTATACGAGACAGCAAAAGAGACACAAGTGGATACAACAGTCTTTGGGACTCGTGGGAGAGGGTGAGGGTGGGATGATTTGGGAGAACGACATTAAAACATGTATATTATCATATGTGAAACGAATCACCAGTCCAGATTTGACGCATGATACAGGTGCACGGGGATGACCCAGAGGGATGATATGGGAAGGGAGGTGGGAGCGGGGAGCAAGAAGGGGAACACATGTACATCCGGGGCAGATTCATGTCAATGTATGGCAAAACCAACCAATATAATCTTGTAAAGTAATTAGCCTCCAATAAAAAAAAAAGAAGTTAATGAAGAAAAAATAAAATAAATGCAATGCCTCAATTAAAAAAAATAAATAAAATATTGCTTCTCATCTATTAAAAAAACTGAGAAGGACAGATTTCTAAAGTATTGTGTTTCATGAAGGAAACATAGGCACAAAAGATTATCTGAAACAATTTATAGTAAATTCTCAAAAAGCCAAACTTATAGTGGCAGATCAGTGGCCAGGATTAGCAGTAGGAAACTGACTAAAAAGAGACACAAGGAGGAAGTTCCCTGGCAGCCCAGTGGTTAAGACTTGGCCTTCCAGTGCCAGGGGTGCAGGTTCTATCCCTGGTCAGGGAGCAAAGATCCCACATGCTTCATAGACAAAATAAAAAAGAGAGAGAGAGAAGAGAAGAAATATTGTAACAAATTCAATAAAGACTTTAAAAATGGTCCACATCAAAACACCTTAAAAATATATATATATACATAAGGAAAACTGAGGTGAGGGAAATAGTCTGTATCTTGACAGGAGTGTGAGTTCCATGACTGTAATGTGAAATACTGATTCTTCTCATTATACCGTATAGTCTTACTTCTTAACATTAAACTTTTTTTTTTTTACAAAGTAGACTGTTCCTGGTGTGATAGAAATGTGTGGTACTCACTGTTAGCAATTATCATAACAATAGATAGCTTGTATTGGTTGACACTATGCAGAAAAGTTTATACGCATTCTTTTACATAACTTTCACAATAGTTTGGTGTTTACATCCACATTTTGAATAAGGGAAGTAGAACTGAAGATTGGTTCCTTGTAATTTCTACCAATGGAGGTTTGAAACCATTCCCTAGGACCAGCAAACATTCAGATGATTGATAACACAAGCAATATTTTCAACACATGCAAACCTGGAACCAGGTGATGATACATATGATGAGTCTCTAATTTTAGGTAGCAAAGCACAGCTGTCACTGTGTTGCTTTTCAAGTTTGCAATTTTCCAAGGCCATAGAAAGACTAGCATAGCTATAGATTTTTATGAAATAAATGTTTAAATATCCTAATAGAGAATACTGGCCATAGTATACTCCAGGAAGACTCAAATAATAATAGGATTTAAATGAATGAGATTTTAATTACAGTTTATTTTTATGTGATTGTCCAAAGAATAAATCATTCAAGTTCCCTCATGCCCTTTCTCAGTAAATATTGCCCTCCCCCAAAGACAGCCGCTGTTCTGATTTCTCTCACCATAAAATAGTTTTGCCTTTTTTGAGGGTCATATAAAGGGAACCACACTGCCTGTAGTCTTTTGTACGCTGTTTCTTTCATTCATCATATTTCTGAGATTTAGCTATTTAATTGCATGCATCAATAGTTAATTTCTTATTGCTCTCTATCATTACATTGTATAAATATACCATCAATTCCTATCGATTTTCCTGTTGATGAACATGATAACATTGTTTTCATTGTGTATATATTGTGTATATACTTGCTATAAAAATTCATATACAAAAAAGAATTATCCAAGCCATAATAAACTCGTTGACAATGACTGCTTGATTTTACTGCCCCAAAATAACATGTAGTGCCAATAACCTCTTAAAAAGTATTATGTTTGTATTTTGAGACATCCAGAAATACCAGCTAAGGATCTATTAGGTACTACTTCTGTAGAATGATAAAAAATAATAATCTCTACTCAGGTTCTCTCAGTGTTTTTACCAAAGAACTTCTCGTATCCAGGTGATTGATGCTATTTCTAACAGGAAATTGCTAGTGTGATAACAACTGAACATGTTGAAGCGGGTCTCTTAGTCACCACTAAAAGAGTGACTTACTGCTCTGAAGTCAGAGAAAAGAAAGGTAGCTTCTAGATTGGAGAAAATGAATGACTTAGAAAATTGAGTATAGTGCTATACTATGAAATATTGCGAGTGAGCAAATAAATAAATAAAATTATATGGCCTAAGCAATTTTGGAGGATTCCTGTTAAGGTGATGGGTTTCTGCAAGAAGAAAAGATAACCAAAAGAAAACATTACTTTCTTCAAGTATTTTTTTCTTTTTTTCCATCTTTTACTTTTTTTAAAGTATTCATTTACTTTTTTTTTGAGACATAGTTGATTTACAATATTACATTAGTTTCAGGTGTAGAACACAGTGATTCAAAATTTTATAGATTATATAGATTATACTCCATTTAAACTGATTATAAAATATTGGCTCAGTTCCCTGTGCTGTATATTATTGTAGCTTACTTACTGTATGCATAGCTTATACCTCTTCTTTCTCAAATAATTTGTATTCTGACACAAAGCATGTTTGATGAAAAAGAGTAATGCACACACCCTATCAAATATTTGTTCTGTCAGTTATGTTTATTTTACACCTCTCTGTGTTATAAGAAAGAGAAAATGCTGCCCAGGCTGAGATTAGGGGAAGGGAATCTAACCAAATACAAACAAAGTTTTCAGTTGTTGTTTTAATATAAAGCCTCGAAGCTTTTAAAATTTTACTTTGGTTCAAGTCAAAGTGCTCAGTTCTCAGTCATGTCTGACTCTTTGCAACCCCATGGGCTGCAGCCCACCAGGCTCCTCTGTTCATGGGATTTCCCAGGCAAAAATACTGGAAAGTGAAAAGTGAAAGTGAAGTTGCTCAGTCGTGTTCGACTCTTTGAGACCCCATGGACTATAGCCCACCAGGCTCCTCTGTCCATGGGATTCTTCAGGCAAGAATACAGGAGTGGGTTGTGTTTCGTCTTCCAGGGGGTCTTCCCAACCCAGGGATCGAACTCTGAGTCTCTTGCATCTCCTGCATTGGCAGATGGACTGTTTACCACTGAGCCACCTGGGAAGCCCACTTTGGTTTACTGAACAGCTATTAAAGCGTAGAAAGATAATTTATGATAATGAATTAAACCAGGTTACAGAGCCCGTGACATTACTATATATCTATCTAGTTGACTCATGTTGCATTTGCATGCTGTTTGCTCATTTCCCCTACTTGATGCATTTCATTTGCTGTCCCTTCTCCCACCAATGAGGAAGAAGTTTTTTAAAAGTGTCACTTTACTGCTGAGAAGCTTCTTAGGTGAAAAAAATGATAACTTCAGGAAAGGAAGTACTAAATAAAAACCATCATATATAGTCACAATTTAAATCATTCACATGAAATTATTAGACAACATTAATTTAGGGAGTGATGGCATGGATCTATACTGAACACCCTACATAAAGTTCTAAAGACAAAGACCCTCCTCACAAGGAGCTTACCAGACATAATAGTTTATGTTCATTGCATAGTCCATATGTGCCGGTCCATGTGTTAACCACTTTGCAGGCATTATCTCACTTAATTCTCACAGTAATTCACTGAGATGCACAGGACAGTTCTCTAGAATTATAATTTAATGTGATAGAAGCAAAGCCATCTAAGTCAGGTACATGCAAAGCACACGCATAGGCTAAAAATTAGGGCAAAGAGAAGATTAAATGATGAAACAGAGTAAAATTAGAGGGACTGTATTATGTTCTGGAGATGAGAATCCAACAGTTTGTTGTTACATACCCAGTAAGTCCCCTACATACGAATCTGCAGTTGTGAAATTTCAAACATGTGAACGTGCATCTGGTTCCAGGAAGGGACCAGAACCTGTGCCATCCACGTCAGGCGAGAGTGGAACTGCAGCTTGCCCTCCGCCTCCTACTGCTGACGAGCCTTCATCTCCCATTCCCCGCCTCCGCGCTCTCCTCCAGTCAGTAACTCTTCTTGCCTGTTCACTCGACGCCAGCCACTGTGTGCTGACTGTTGTTCTTTTGCAGTGTACTTTTCAAGGCACTGCAAGATTAAACATTTTTATTTTTTGTGTTTGTTTTCTATTTATTATTTGCATGCCAAGTATTATAAACCTATTACAGTACAGTACTATATAGCCCATTGTGTTAGTTGAATACCGAGGCTAACTCTGTTGGACTTACAAATAGGACTTATGAACACGTTCTCAGAAAGGAACTTGTTCATATGTAGGGGACTTACTGTAGAAGGAAGAGCATACTACTCTCAGAGTCAGGAATTAATGGACTATTAGTTATTCCGAGGTATCAGACACAAGAATTACAAAATGTCAGCCTCGTTGGCAAAGGCAGAATTTCATTCCAGAGGTGTTTTGACTTACTAATCAGGAATACCAAGACTCTCAACTCATCAGTTGGTGAATTGTTGGACTATTTTCACTTCGTAATATAAAATGAGCACAAGGTAACTGACAGTTTTATGATAAGATAAAACTCTTATTTCAGTTGGGATAAACTGAAGAACTTTATCTCTTTGTGAAAAAAAGGTAGATGGCTAAGGTCAGTCTGAATTAAAACAAATTTCCTAGAACCAGGGAGATAACTCTTGACTCACGGAGACCAGTAAATCTTTTCTACATTTTCTTTAGTCAAACATGACAAGCACACTGTATCCAGCGCTGAGACTGCTCCTGGGCAGAACTAGAGAACCTTAGAGAAAAGGCCTAAATGAAAATCCCTTTTCTCCCAATGGCATATTGTTTTGGTTAATCCTGACTTGAAATTCTAACTTTAAACAAATTCTCTTTTGCAATTTGTGTGTCAGAGTATCTATTTCCTCCTGAATAATAAAAAAAAGGTAAATGGAAAATCTCCATAGCCTCTATCTAATGATATTTCATACAACATAATTTTAGATAAAAGGTTATAGAATTATTTTTATTGAATTGGATCACAAAGTGAATACTTAATGATGGATTCAGAACTTTCAGTAAGCTGTAACCTTAACCAGGAAAAACTGGTAGCCTGGAGAAATTCATTTAAGATCTAAGAGAGAAAATACATTCTTTTATTTTTAAAATTAAAGTCAATTAGCAGAATGGAGGCCCAAAATCTGCCTCTTAGTTCCCCAGTCGAGGTAAATCAAAGCATATCCTCTGATTCTCCAAGGATTATCATGGTTTGTGCAGGTTCTCCTGCGGTGAAGCACAACGTAATGGCCAGTGTAATGAAGCCCAGTGTAATGGCCTTGTCTAAGGTCCCTGTGGAAATGACAACAGACTGTGTATGGGGTGAAGATGAAAGAAAGAAAGAAAGAAAGTGAAGTTGCTTGGTCGTGTCCTACTCTTGGCAACCCTGTAGACTGTAGCCCGCCAGGCTTCTCTGTCCATGGGATTTTCCAGGCAAGAATACTGGAGTGGGTTGCCATTTCCTTCTCCAGGAGATCTTCCCAACCCAGGGATCAAACTCGGGTCTTCCTCACTGCAGGCAGACTCTTAAGCATCTGAACCACCAGGGAAGCCCACTACACTGATGGATGAAGATAGGATTCATGCAAATTCAAGTCTTACAGTTGGTGGAATGCACTGAGGATACCTCTAAATCTCATGTCAAAGTTCACACTTCTATGTGTTACATCAGTGTAGTGGGCTTCCCTGGTGGCTCAGATGGCAGAGTCTGCCTGGAGTGCGAGAGACCTGGGTTTGTTCCCTGGGTTGGGAAGGTCCCCTGGAGGAGGGGACCAACTGACAGTATATGGCAACTCACTCCAGTATTCTTGCCTGGAAAATTCCATGGACAGAGGAGCCTGACAGACTACAGTCCATGGGGTTGCAAAGAGTCGGACGCGACTGTGTGACTTCACTTTCTTTCTTTTCAGTGCAGTGGTGCCTGTACAGGCACAATTTTGCAGACGCTGATGTTTTGCAGACATTTGCTAAGAATGATGTTAGCTTGGGAGGTGCTGTTGCTTTAATAGATGCAGTTTATCAGATCAAGAGCTGTCTCTTCTAGTTTTTGTTACTGAGAGTTTAAATGGACCTTGCATTTTTCCAAATGTCGTTCTTGCATCCACTGTGATGGTAATATGAATTTCTGCTAATCTGTCTTCAACTCCACTGACTCTTTCTTTTGTCATCTTCATTTTTCTATTGAACCCATCCAATGAATTATTTATTTCAAGTATTGTACTTTCAGTTCTGAAATTTCCAATTGAAAAAATTGTTTCTATGTCTCTGCTGAGGATTTTTATCTTTTATTCATCTCATGTATGCTCCGTTTGACCTCATGTAACACAGTTATATTAGCTGTTTTACACTCTTTGATTGAAAAATGCTGACATTTGGCCCTTTTCCCAAATTGTTGCTTCTCTTAAAAATTGGTTACGTTTTTCTAGGTCTTTTTATGTCAAGCAAATTTGATATAGATTCTGTATATTTTAAATGGCAACTCTATTTGTAAACTGTAGGTTCTGTTAAGATCTTCAGAGAATGCTGTCATTGTTGTTTTAGTAGGTAATCAACCTATTAATAAGGGTTTCCCTCTTTCCCTCGTGGCTCAGTGGTAAAGAATCTGCCTACAAAGCAGGAGATGCAGGTTCGATCCCCGGATTGAGAAGACCCCAGGAGGAGAAAATAGGAACTCACTCCAGTATTCTTGCCTGGAGAATCCCATGGACAGAGGAGCCTGACAGGCTACAGTCAATGGGATCACAAAGAGTTGACACAACTTAGCAACTGAACAGCTACAGTAGCAACCTACCATTTGGGTTCAGATCACAAGTTCTGTCTTGCCTCCTGTTGTTGGTGGTTCTCATGTCAGCTCAGTTTTCAAAGCTTTTGTTATGCTGCTTTGGGTCTGTCACACACATGTAACAGTCAGGGGTTAGTCCGAGACTAGGGCCAATGTTTCAACCAGTTCAGTTCTCAGCATCTCAGACTCATGTTTTGAGTCTGTCTCCTTCACGCACCACTAAGGGGTGAGCCTGAGACCTGTGCAGGTTCGTAAAACAGAGAATCTCCCTCTTCAAGTCTCCTGTCTGGAAACCTCACCCCTGCCACCTCCGGCACTCTGAGGCAATCTGCTCTTTTTTCAGATTCCTATAGACAGATATACAGGAGTCTATAGAAGTTTCGGCTTCCCATGCCACTGATCTACGACCCAGCTGTGTGAAAAATCATAGGACACACACACACCTCACATCCTATCTGGGTTGTTTTTCCAAGTTTTGGCTTCCCTTCATAAGCCGTCTATTCTTGTTCAAATTTTGGAATCCTCAGGTGGATGATGTTGTGTTTTATCTACCACTTTTATTTTTATTTATTTATTGTCTATTTTTGGTCATGAGGCATGCAAGATCTTAGTTCCCCAACCGGGGATTGAACCCTTGCCTCCTGCAGTGGAAGTGTGGAGTCCTAAGCACTAGACCACCAGGAAGTACCAATCTAGCGCTTTTAATTGTAACCTACTTCTCTGCCTTCCACATTTATTTCCCCCAACTGGGATCCTTGGGGGATCACCCAGGAAATCACATTCAGAGATCCAGACCAAAATTCGTTAAGTGTTATTTGAAGGCAGTTCCTCTTTTAGGTTCCTTCTCACTGGATTCTTTAAAAAAAAAAAAAAAAAAAACTATTAGATATCCTGACAGTCCCAATTTCCATCATCTGACTTGATTTCTGCTGAAGTTCTAACATCCAAATGCATCAGGTTTGGAGAATTCCCTCTGGAAAATCCACAGAAAAGAAATCATATATATCAAGATAAATGGCTCAACTTGTCAGTTCTTTTTATTTTGTGGTCAATTATTGACCAGTCTGATTTGTACAGATGTGTGGGTGTGCATGCTAAATTTTGTGAATATAGTAAATTAGACTTTAATTTTACGCTAAATGAAATATACAGTTTAAAATTGTATGCTATTTTAGATCGTTGATACACAGAGACAGCATCAACTAGAAAAAAACTGCATTGATTATATATTTAGGAATTGCAGAAAGAATTTATGCTTTTAAACTGTGGTGTTGGAGAAGACTCTTGAGAGTCCTTTGGATTGCAAGGAGACCCAGCCAGTCAATCCTAAAGGAAATCAGTACTGAATATTCATTGGAAGGACTGATACTGAAGCTGACACTTCAATACTTTGGCTACCTGATGTGAAGAACTGACTCATTGGAAAAATCCCTGATCCTGGGAAAGACTGAAGGTGGGAGAAGAAGGGGACGGCAGAGGATGAGATGTTTGGATGGCATCACCAACTCAATGGACATGAGTTTGAGTAAGCTCCAGGAGTTGGTGATGGACAGGGAAGCCTGGCATGCTGAAGTCCATGGGGTCTCAAAGAGTTGGACACGACTGACCAACTGAACTGAACTGAAAGAGCATAAAGTTTAGAGGCAATAAACTTTATTCTACTTTGGGATTTTTCAAAAATCACTGTATGATTTTTGGCAAATCACTTAATCCGTTTTTAAAATAAGTACACCCTCTTGTACTCTAAAGGATTATAACTTCTTTTTTGCTCTAGCACACTTGCCTGAATAGAAATAATTCAATTACTCATTCAAAAATATTTTCTGAGTGCCCACTATATATGCCACACATTGTGTCAGCACCAGAAATAAAACAACGCTGATATTTCATTTATCATGGAAATAATTTTAACTTTTAACCTTAAATTCTTTATTGGTCAGTCAGTCAGTTTAGTTGCTCAGTCATGTCTTACTCTTGGCAACCCGGTGGACTGCAGCTCGCCAGGCCTCCCTGTCCATCACCAACTCCCGGAGTTTACTCTAACTCATGTCCATTGAGTTGGTGTGGAGGGAACATAGATGGAGACACGTTTTAGAAAGGAATCACGCAGGATGTATCAAGGATCCTTTTAAAAAATATAGTTTTGACAGAATAATGCTATTTTGAGAGGCTAAGAAACTGATTAAAATGCATTTTAAAATGTATTAATAATAGTAATGACAAGCACATTTCCATAATAGATTTTGATTAATAAAGAATGTTATGACTGTATGACAATAAAATGCAGTCACTAAAAAGAATGTTTACAAGGGATGTTTAATGATATGGGGAAATGCTCATGATATGATAATGGTTAGAAAAGAGATGGTTTACACAGTCTGATCTCAGAGATGCCTAACAATGGGTACAGAAGACAAAATATCTACTGAAGTGTTCATAGGGCTTGTATTTCCTAATATTTCCTCCATCTCTTTTTCCTATTCCTTTATTTAAAGAGTACTGGTGGTGATTAATATTAGAATTAAATCTTCAGGGTATAAAATACCAAGGCAGTTGAAAGAACTAAAAAAAGAAGTATTACTTAGACAAAGATGTGATGACTGGAAGGACTTGGATCATCCCTTTCTGGGAAGAATGTGGTTTTCTTTAATCTCATCAAGACTAGTTGAGTCATGGTGTCATTGCTATTTTTGCCGTTTGTCAGTGAAATATGGATGATGGTTTGTGAATGCTGAGAAGACAAAAGGAAATGGTTTGTGAATGCTGAGAAGACAAAAGGTACACTGTTCCCACATACGGTCCCTGGCTACTCAGCTCCTGTTTCCTTTGTATTCCAAGGATCTGAAAGACTCAGTTCAGTTCAGTTCAGTTCAGTCGCTCAGTTGTGTCCGACTCTCCGCGACCCCATGAATCACAGCACGCCAGGCCTCCCTGTCCATCACCAACTCCCTGAGTTCACTCAAACTCATGTCCACAGAGTCGGTGATGCCATCCAGCCATCTCATTCTCTGTTGTCCCCTTCTCCTCCCGCCCCCAACCTTTCCTAGCATTAGAGTCTTTTCCAGTGAGTCAACTCGTCGCATGAGGTGGCCAAAGTATTGCAGTTTCAGCTTTAGCATCAGTCCTTCCAATGAACACCCAGGATTGATCTCCTTTAGAATGGACTGGTTGGATCTCCTTGCAGTCCAAGGGACTCTCAAGAGTCTTCTCCAACACCACAGTTCAAAAGCATCAATTCTTCGGCAATCAGCTTTCTTCACAGTCCAACTCTCACATCCGTACATGACCACGGGAAAAACCATAGCCTTGACTAGACGGACCTTGGTTGGCAAAGTAATGTCTCTGCTTTTTAATATATTATCAAGGTTGATCATAACTTTCCTTCCAAGGAGTAAGCGTCTTTTAATTTCATGGCTGCAATCAGCATCTGCAGTGATTTTGGAGCCCCAAAAAATAAAGTCTGACACTGTTTCCACTGTTTTTCCATCTATTTCCCATGAAGTGATGGGACCAGATGCCATGATCTTTGTTTTCTGAAAGACTTGAAACCACAATTCCAAGGCTCGCTGGGCAGCTGGATTTTGAGTAGGTTCTGTCAGTGGGGATCACAGTTAAGGGATTAAAATATGAAGGGAAGTAACATGTCATCCTGTTCCATAGGGAGAAGTAGCAGACAAATGTAAGTGACCGAGGGCATCAGAAAACTCCATCAGTTTCAGTAGGTACAATCTTCCCTGCTCAGAGGCAGGGATGATGTCAGCAACGGGTATCAGGAGTTACAGTTTCAGTAACTTCAGCAGCACCAATAGCAGTTCTGCTCTGCCTCAGTGGCAGAATCTCCAGCCAATCAGCGGGAAGTATGGACTCCTGAGCTTCAGCCTAGTCGTGAGAGCAACTTCCTGATCTCTGGGTGACACTTTCTCCCTTTTGGACTCTGAGTCCTTCCAACCTTTCCATGTGTGCTAAGTCGCTTCAGTCCTTCCTATTCTTTGCGACCCCATGGATCGTAGCCCGCCAGTCTCCTCTGTCCTGGGGATTCTCCCAGGCAAGAACTGGAGTGGGCTGCCATTTCCTCCTCCAGGGGATCTTCTCCACACTTGCCTCCCTTATGTCTCCTGCATTGGAGGTGGGTTCTTTACCACTAGCTCCACCTGGAAAGCCCCCTTCCAATATATCACTTTCTAATTCCTGTGTTCCATCTTTACTTCTTTTACTCGTCTTCGATCCCCTTTGTTGTCAGTTACCAGGATTGATCCCTGAAGTGAATTCTGGTGTGAGTGTTCCCATGACGTGTTGTGTCAGCCGCACTGGCCAGCTGGCTTTTCCTCAACCTACAGACAAACTTGGTTCACAAATCCTGGCTGAATTGTGGACTTAGATTTGTGCTTACTACATGGATCTCATAAGTAATTAGTTATCCTGGGCATTTCTGGAAAGCACTGGACTTCCTGTTCCTCACTTGAGTTTCAGTGCATTGAGATTTGTGGTCTTTCGGTTCATAATTAATGTGACCACGGTTCTACTTGCAATCCAGTGGCTCCTTGGATATTGAGCTTCCATCTTTCCAGGACCACAGCATACCTTAGTCATCTCCAGTCCTGCACTTCATATAGTCAATCACAGACTCTCATAATTTAGTGATTATTTCACTATATGATGGAACAGCTTGATATCCGGCACAGAAAAACTTGCCTATTTTCTCCATTTTCTCTGAAGGAGTGTTCTTTTACATGAACTAGACTAGACTTTAGGGGTCAGTTCTTAACCTTATTGCCTTTGAAGTTTTCATTTTCATTAGCATTCATGCATTATACTGCATAAGGCTTTTATCTCATAGATGCTTTTAAAGCTAATAGTTCCTATCCATTTGTGGCACTACCTAAGAAACTTTCTTTGAAGCACCACGTTATCAGCCATCTAACTGGAAATAATGAGAGGCTTTAAAATTAAATTATTTAATCCCCAAAGTACAATGCAAAAAATGTTGTACATCAATAAGAAAATAAATTAATGTGGAAACTTTCTTTGTGCATGTGTGCATACCATTCTCCCAAGCTAGAATTTTTGTATTTTCTTTCAGGTAAAACACTAGATAGAGACTACATAGAAGCACGCGCACACACAAATACACACACACATATATATGTAGTATGGATATGTTTTATATTAACTAACCAGACTATGTACACACACAACATTTAAAACATTTCTTCTATTTTATTTCTATCGAAACAGCTTGAGTAGTGAAAGTGCTGTCTCAAATGTGACTGTTTAGAAACATGCGTAAATTAGGTATACTGGATATTCTGAGGTTTTGTCCAAAAGAAAGTGTGGTCACCTAGTATTGTACATAATCATGAAGTCTCTGCTTTGAAAGCATTGTAACCATCATGGAATCATTAAAGGTAAAAGCTCCTATTAGCAAGCTTCATGGATTTCTCACTGCAAAAATTTAAACAACTAAAGCACAGTGAGATGACAATTGAAAGAATTAACTTGTAGATGACCAGCCTCAAAGACACAGAAGTGCATCTGGGATCAATGTGACATAGATGCTATATGCTGGAAAAAACACCAGTGAATAAGACTTTCCTGGTGGTCCGGTGGCTAACACTCCAAGCTCCCACTGCAGGGGGCCTGGGTTCGATCACTGATCAAGGAACTAGATCCCACATGCTGCAACTAAAAATCCTGAATTTAAAAAGCCTGAAACTAAGGCACAGCCAAATAATTAAATAAAAATAAATATTAAAAAACAGCAGTGGATAGACACATGAGAGGGGGGTGACTTCTTAATCTGACAATTGCTCTAAGGACAAGATTGAATCTACATTATCTAAAATTATTATATTAGAATGTAAAAAAACTCAGTCAAATATCCAGATGGTTAATTTACTTGAAACCACCGTTTCTGAATGCTTGGCCATATGGCAAGTTACAGACTATACATCTGGATAAATTGTGTGCTGTGTCTTTTCCCACATGTAATTTGGTGTTGTGCCAGAGACGTGGAGTTGCCATAAACATCCACTTTCTCCCAGATGGTGAACAATCTCAACATATCTCTGTTTCTCTTTCAAATAGGCTAGAGTCTGCACTATTTGGTCACTGAGTTGTAGTGACTGTTTCTCAAATGGTCATATTTCAGTAAATTGCATTTATTGGTAATGAAAACATCTACCAACTTTGTCAATAAAGGTCAGTTCATTTTCTTTAGAACTGGAAACATTATATAGAATTTTATTTTGTTTCTACGTGCAATTTCAATTGTTTTTCCCCAACAGTTATTCCATATTGCAGTGGTCTTAAAATGCAATCCTCGGACCAGCAGCATTTCCATCACCTGGGAACTTGGAAGAAATTCAGATTTCAAGCCTTACTGCAGATCTCAGTTCAGTTCAGTTCAATTCAGTCCCTCAGTAGTGTCCAACTCTTTTTGATCCCATGAACTGCAGCATGCCAGGCCTCCCTGTCCATCACCAACTGCTGGAGTCTACCCAAACCCATGTGCATTGAGTTGGTGATACCATCCAACCATCTCACCCTCTATCCTCCCCTTCTCTTCCTGCCCTTAATCCTTCCCAGCATCAGGGTCTTTTCAAATGAGTCAGCTCTTCGCATTACGTGGCCAAAGTATTGGAGTTTCAGCCTCAGCATCAGTCCTTCCAATGAACACCCAGGACTGATCTGCTTTAAGATGGACTGGTTGGATCTCCTTGCAGTCCAAGGGACTCTCAAGAGTCTTCTCCAGCACCACAGTTCAAAAGCATCAATTCTTTGGCTATCAGCTTTCTTCACAGTCCAACTCTCACATCCATACATGACCACTGGAAAAATCATAGCCTTGACTAGACGGACCTTTGTTGACAAAGTAATGTCTCTGCTTTTTAATATGCTGTCTAGGTTGGTCATAACTTTCCTTCCAAGGAGTAAGAGTCTTTTAATTTCATGGCTGCAATCACCATCTGCAGCGATTTTGGAGCCCCCCAAAAATAAAGTCAGCCACAGTTTCCACTGTTTCCCCATCTATTTCCCATGAAGTGATGGGACCAGATGCTATGATCTTAGTTTTCTGAATGTTGAGCTTCAAGCCAACTTTTTCACTCTCCTCTTTCACTTTCATCAAGAGGCTCTTTAGTTCTTCTTCACTTTCTGCCATAAGGGTGGCGTTATCTGCATATCTGAGGTTATTGATATTTCTCCCGGCAATCTTGATTTCAGCTTGTGCTTCCTCCAGCCCAGCATTTCTCATGATGTACTCTGCATATAAGTTAAATAAGCAGGGTGACAATATACAGCCTTGACGTACTCCTTTTGCTATTTGGAACCAGTCTGTTGTTTCATGTCCAGTTCTAACTGTTGCTTCCTGACCTGCATATAGGTTTCTCAAGAGGCAGGTCAGGTGGTCTGGTATTCCCATCTCTTTCAGAATTTTCCACTGAATTAGAAACTATGGGACTGGGAACCAGTCACCTGTGTTTTAATGAACCCTCTGGGTGATTCTGGTGTACCCTACAATATGAAGATCACTGCTGTAATTTAAAAAGTTCAAACTTCCAGAACTGTTTCTGTTTGGTATGAATTGCATTTGTAACTCTTTGAACCAAGACAAATAATTGACTTCTTTATTGTCTCTTTTATGTCTCCAAACACAAACACTCGCTTTTTGTGTGTCCTTAGTCACTCAGTGTTCTTGCCTGGAGAATCCCAGGGAAGGGGGAGCCTGGTGGGCTTCCGTCTATGGGGTCACACAGAGTCGGACATGACTTAAGTGACTTAGCAGCAGCAGCAGCAGCAGTCACTCAGTCGTGTCCAACTCTTTGCGACCACATGGACTGTAGCCCCACCAGGCTCCTCTGTGCATGGGATTCTCCAGGCAAGAATAGTGGAGTGACTTGCCATTCCCTTCTCCAGGGGACCTTCCGGACTCGGATTGAACTCTGGTCTCTTGCATTGCAGGCAGATTGTTTTACCATCTGAGCCACCAGGGAAGCCCCTCAGGCTTTTTACCTATTTTAAATTTCTCTACTCAGCTAACAGCAACAGAACAAGGCATTCTCTTTCCCTCTTTTCATTTATCAAAAGTTTTACTTCCTTCAACAATTTCTGTTTTGTTTTCTCACATCTTCAGGACATTTATGGAATCTGGGCCTGAGGGTATAATGCCAAGTGCAGGCCATTTCTGTATGTAAGTGCTGAAATTCTGTTGAATATACTTCTATTTTCAGCCAATCACTGAGCAAACAACTTTTAAACCTATTTTAACATCAATATTTTATATAAACATAAAAATACTCAAGAAATCATGTAGCTTTCTCAGAGAAGTTGAGAGTTCTAATTCTGAATTATTAGTCCCAATTTTGGCAAAATTATTCATAATTTCTATGATTCATCTCAAAGGAGGGCCATACCAACTATAAGATGTAAATTCTTCTATCACTCTAGAATTGTAGACTTATTCATCCTTGGTAAACCCTCTAAATGGTATTTATTCAGTCACTGAAACGAAATGAATCTTGACATAAAACCTTGCATGGAATAGATGATAACATTCATTTTACAACTGTTCGCTGGTGACTCAGTGGTAAAGAATCTGTCTGCTAATGCAGTAGATGTGGGTTTGATCTCTGGGTTGGGAAGATTTTGAGAAGGGAATGGCAACCCACTCCAGTATCTGTGCCTGGGAAACCCCATGGACAGAGGAGCCTGGTGGGCTACAGAGCATGAGATCACAGAGAGTCGGATATGATTGAGTGATTAAACAACAACAACGATGAGCTAAGGTCTTTCCTAACAAGAAAACAGTTAAAACTGTAAGATTTTTCACAAAACTCAAAAACAATTTTGGGTTTTAATTCTATAGACAGACTCTGAACAGACTTATCTTTTACAATAGCAGAACTGTTAGGATTGTTTCTTCAAAGATTATTTCTAAACAGTTCTGGCAAAATGATGGCAAGCAGAAATGGTCTCAGGATAGATACCATCGCAGCTCTAAATGGTGAAAAGCAAGGCTATGTCTCATCCTCTTCTGTTCTTATGTATATGACCACATGCAGTTTGACTATGAGGTAAGAAACAAGAAAGCCTGAATTCCAATCCCAGTTTTGTTACTTACTAGCTATGAAGTGCCGGAGAAGGCAAGGGCAGCCCACTCCAGTACTCTTGCCTGGAAAATCCATGGACGGAGGAGTCTGGTAGGCTGCAGTCCATGGGGTTGTGAAGAGTTGGATGTGACTGAGCGACTTCACTTTCACTTTTCACTTTCATGCATTGGAGAAGGAAATGGTAACCCACTCCAGTGTTCTTGCTTGGAGAATCCCAGGGATGGCGGAGCCTGGTGGGCTGCCATCTATGGGGTCGCACACGACTGAAGCGACCTAGCAGCAGCAGCAGCTATGAAATGCGAACTATAGCAGAGACTGAAAGTTGATTCTCCATAGGGGTTCGTTTTTGTTTTCATATCAATGGAATCCCCTATTTTCAACTAGACACATGGAGCTCAGAATAAGATTTCCTAGGTCCCTTTTCAGCCAGGTGTGATCACGTGTGATCCTGTCACCAGAAGGGGTGTATGATTGCCAGAAACTAACCTTCCCTTATATCGTTTTTCCATCTTACTAGAATGTGATCATAATTCCCAGACTTTCAGCAGCCTTCTCTGACCATGAAGTGACCTTAGGTCTGAAAGCCTTATATTGTAGAGTAATGAGAAAAGGATCTCGGGTCCCGCACCCATGGATCACGACTGCAGCCCTGGACTTGAGAGAAAAAGATAAACGTAAAGGTTTATTAAGAAAGAAACCTTATCTTATTTAGGCCAACACATTTTGAGTTTCTCTTTCAGTCAATCTTAATCTCAACTAATAAACTAGGTATGATATTTAATTACTTTGAGCCCTAACAGTCTTATTTGTGATATGTAAATATCTTATTCATAGAGTGCTTTTTGGAATTTATCAAGATAATATATATAAAAGCATTCCAAAGTAATATACAAATGTAAGTTCTTATCATGAATTGCACAGCATTTCACATTAGCAATGTGATTGTAGTAGAAATCAGAAGCACTGATGCTTTTTTTAATGGTGATAGTCTTCTTTCCTAAGTAGAAATATATACAAGAAGATTCTTATCAATAATTATTAGAGTTAACAATTGTTAGAGTTAATAACTATTAAAGCAAAATATAATAGAACCACAGTTTTTGCATTTAATTAATATTTTCCAACATTTCATGGACAGTTTGCATTAATAATTATTTAAAGGTAGGCTTTGAACATTTTTATGAGCTTTATTTTTCAGATAACGGATTCAGGCATATCACATGTAATTCAGATATTCTTTTGTAATAATTCAGATATTATTTTGATTTTCTTTTTTATCAAGGCTATTAACTCACAACAAATACCCTTGAACATTTTGGAGCGAGAATGTTTTATGCCATAATAACAGAACTCTGGGGTTTTGATTACACATTTCTCTGAGTGCTTCAGAATAATCAAAGTCCATCTGGGAAGAAAATTCTGGAATTAATTAGAGCTACTCCTCTGGTCTTATCGCTACCAAAGCAGTGCATCTGTGGTTGGACTCCATTTTTCACGAAACAGAGTTTCATGGCCTGCAAGCTGCTTATGAAATAAAAGCAGCTCTTTGTAGTCAATAAAATAGCAAATAGGCACTGATGGCATTCATCAGAGAAATCATCTTTGATTTGACTGCAAAAACTTTGTCCCACTCATTGAATGTATCAAATGTCCAGATTCATATCCTGTGATTTGAATTGCTGCATTCATGAGATCATGGGACCATGTAGGAAGAGGAGGAAGACTTTCACTGAGTTCTGAGGCAAGCTTGGCACGCTCTTTTGTGTCAGGGGATGTTATTTGCTTTGTGGTTTCTTTTTAGGCTGTGCCGTGTTTAAAGACATTGTTTGTGCTTGCTTAGTTTCTCTGTAATGGCCACAGTCATTTTGGACCATAGCCTGCCAGGCGACTCTGTCCATGGGACTCTCCAGGCAAGAGTACTGGAGTGGGTTGCAATTTCCTTCTCCAGGGGAGCTTCCAGACCCAGGGACTGAACTCATGTCTCCTGTACTGCAGGAGGATTCTTTACCCGCTGAGCCATCAGGGAAGCCCAAAGATATTACTTATTTTTTTAAATCAAAGATTCATAAGAGAAATTTTTCACTAAAACAATTGCTACAAAAGTTTTTTTCTCTCAAGATAGGGATATATGCATGTACCAGTTTTATATTAAACATTGATTAAACATGTAATTTTATGAGGAAAAGGGAATTTAGCTATTCAATACTTTTTCTCTATTCCTACATGCCAGGAAACTCAGAATTTAGATTTAATACTAAACTGACAACTCATTTCAGGTTTCAAATAACATTTAATTCATGGTTCCTTCAAATTAAATTGACTATCTTTTATCATTTTTTATACCTTAATTAATTTATGTACTATTTAAATGCCTTCTACAGACAGAATGTTAATTAAAATTATGCAAGTACTAAAGTAGATTGAACAAAGATGTCATATGCAGATTATTGACTTTGAAAAAATAATAAGAAAAAGGCAGAGATCTTTGGGATTTAGTTTTTTTTTTGAAACTGAAAATAAGCCTTAAAACAACAGAATTAAGTTCCTAATATAGAAACATATAAGCTTATTCTGGTTTTACAAACAAAAATAAAAATTTAAATAAAATATAAGATTCTTATATAGGAGGAGAAAAAAGGAACTGACAAATTCTGACATATTTTCAACTAGCTGTGTGACCCTGGTTTTGCCCGCTATCCTAATGGGAGGCAGGGCTCTCAGCTCCCCTGCTCCAAAATGAAGGGTTTGGACTAGATGATTTCTCTACCCCCAAATTCTCTAACTCCATGACATTACAAATTTCTATAACTCCACAATACTACAAACTTCTATAATTCCATGACATAATAAAACTCTGAAACTCAATGATGTAATAAAAATCTATAACTCATGATACAACAAACTAAAACTTCATCACTAACTGAATGGACATGAGTTTGAGCAAATTTCTGGAGATAGTGAGGGACAGGGAAGCTTGGCGTGCTGCAGTTCATGGGGTCACAAAGAGTAGGACATGACTTAGCGACTGAACGACAACAGCAGAACTTCAAGATACTTTTATAATTTTTATAAAAGTATATATACTTTTATAATACTTTTATAATTCCATAAATCAACAAACCCCTGTAACCCTATGATACAAAAAATTCTAAAATCCACACAATAACAGAACTCTTACATATAGATCCAACCAGAACAAATTTTAATGGTTTATTCCAGGAAAGATCTACTTTTCTCCTAACAAGCTGTGCAAAACAAGTTGCTTCCCTCTTCACCAGTATTTGGGATAATTGCTGTTCACTACTGCTATTGCTCATGTAATGATGAAAAATAATTTTTCACAGAGGGAAAATAAGATATGGCTATTCGCTAGTTTCATCATTACTTGGAAATATAGTTAATTAAACAGATTGTCCAAGATGAAACACTAGGAACAATGATTATCCTGGATTAATTTAGTTTTTTTTTTTTGCTTTTACTTCTGAAAGGTTGTACATGTCTTCTTTCTACGACAGTGGTATAACGATCCTCTCTTTGGATACTGAAAAATGCATTCTTATTTGTAATTCAAGTACATAACTTTTTACAGAGCAGAAAGATGAAAAAGGGCAAAATAACCCCCCCAAAAAAGATACAGAATCTAGTAGAATTCATTTCAAATATATAAGCTGAACTTTTAAATGGAGATTTAAAGACACATTTAAGTTTACCTCTTCATTATATTTTCTTCAACTGCTCTAACTCATCAGTTTTTCTCATTTGTTTAAGTTTACCTTAAGATATAACCTACAGTGTTCAGCCTCTAGTTACTCTGCAAATGTATCACAGGGGTAGTTCTGGTGCCCCTGTTTTACGCATTCATTTATATACTAGTTTAATAGATATTTACTGAGTACTTGCTAGAAATTGAGAATATATATGATAACAATACACATTTTTCATATTCATAAGTTCATAATTGTGTAGGTTTTGCATCTTAGAGGATATTTAGTTAATATAAATAGCTTTATATTACTTTTAATTACTTTCAATTTAAAACAGGAATATATATATAGCAGTGTCACAAAATGATTCAACAAGTAAAGTGTTGCTTATTAGTAGGGGTTAGTAAACTAGCTAGTAGAAGAATGAATGAATTATATAATAATTTAGAAAAATTCTTAATTAATGGCTTCATGACAGAATAATCAATTAAAAGCAAAATATAGTATCATATTATATATATATATGTATATATATTTATTTAGAAATTTAGTTGCCAAATTTCCCATCCAGGAGTCCTATATATAATGTAATAAGAAATGATGTTGTAGATTTCCTTCTTAGAGGTCTTTCTTGTTCCTCTACCCCTCCTATTAATGAAGAAAAATAAGCTTCATTGTTGCAAACAAACCTATTTCGTAGATAAATATATTTCTACCATAACTGGTAATATGTTATTTTTCTTAGATCTTGAGAACAGAGCCAACATTAAAAAAAAAAAAATCAAATAGGAGAAATAAGGAGGAATAAAGTAATCATTTACTTACCCAGGGAAAGAAAAAATAGCGTCGCAGAAAATCTAATGTGTGATTCAAAGGATTTATGGGAGTACAACAAAGACATTTACATGTTTTTAAATGAGAATATAAACGTCTGATTTTTTTAATTGTTTTTACAAGACAATAAAAATACAATTCTCGTTCATCTTGTTGCGAAGAGGATGGGGCAAGGAGGTAATGCAGGACAAAGAAGTAAGCTAACTTTTACTGAGTACCCTTCCAGCTACTTCCACAAGTGCTGCTTCATGCTTAGTGTCATCATTTAAAAATTTTATTTTACTTAGGAAGAAACAAAGTAACCTATGATTTGACTCCAAACCTGTCTTTCAATTATGCAACATTCCTTCTCCATATAAGGGTCTAGGATGACATCTCCAGCCTAACAAGTGACACTGTCCTGGTAGCAAGGGTTGTTTTCCAAGTTTTAAAGGCAGCTGCGTCATAACTGGCCTAAAATAAAACATATAATCAAAATAGAGACAACTTGGCTCAACTGGACTCAGTAAAATTGTAAAGGAGACATCAATATTTAGAATGAAGACTATTCTTTACAAAAGAAAATTGATTTTTATTTATCTATAAAATGCATGTGCAAATAATGTAAAATCAAGATAAAGCAATTCACAATATGCACAAAGCTGATAAACATTATGACAATGCCCCTTTAGTAAAAAGATAAAGCCATCGCAATCTGTCAATAAAACTGTAAGAAAAGATTCACAGTCGTGCCAATTTTTAACTGCTTTTATCAAGCACACCTGAATAAAAACGTGCCTTACTACAAAAGCGCAGACAATCAGATGTTCTCTCCTTTCATTGGGAATCACTATGGAGATAGGACAAAATGGACTCCTTTTAACTTTCCACTTTTCTGTTTGCTGATTAGGTCCAGGATATGGACTTTAATGTGAAGGATTTATTTGGAAATTCAATATACAAAGAGAATACATAGCTAAAACTATTCAGACTTCCAATGTCTTGATAGGCAGACATAGATTTCCATGATTTATAGCTATGTATACATACATATAGGATTCCCTGTTATCTCAGCTGGTAAAGAATCTGCCCGCAATGCAGGAGACCCCAATTTGATCCTTGGGTTGGGAAGATCCCCTGGAGAAGGGAACAGCAGTAGAACTGTGGAATTGCCTGGAGAATTCCATGGACAGAGGAGCCTGGCAGGCTACAGTCCATGGGGTCGCAAAGAGTCAGACAGGACTGAGTGACTTTCATTATACAAACATATGGGGCTTCCCAGGTGGCTCAGTGGTAAAGAATCCACCTGCCAATGCAGAAGATGCAGGTATCATCCCTGGGTTGCGAAGATCCCCTGGAAGAGGAAATGGCAACCCACTTCAGTCTTCTTGCCTGGAGAATCCCGTGGACAGAGGAATCTGGTGGGCTACAGTCTATGGTATTGCAACGAGATGGGACACGACTAACTGACTGAGCATGCATGCACACGTCCACAAGTATAAATGTCTGATAAAATTTCCTGATCACGGACTTTCTGGTACTCAAAGCAGTCTCCTGTCTGAAACACTAATAACATTCTTATTTCAAAGGTCAAAGATACAGAGCTTCATTCTTCACTTAAGCTAAGAAAAATGTTTATAGACAGAGCCTTTTTAACACCATACATGCTCAACCAGTTTTCTTGAAGTTTGGTCCAGATCAAAGTGAAGATTTTACTTCTGTTGTCATTCTGTGAACAACTAGCATAAGAAATATTTTCCTTAGACATTACAGAGAAGAGTCTCATCTGTAGGGCCATAGCTAGAGGTACATAAGAATTTAAAAAGATTAAAAAATTGCATCTAGAAGTAGGTTCTGACATAGTAAAAAATAATTACTTGCTGATGTGGTACTCAGCAAGCAACTGAAGCATTAGAAACTGCAAGAAAGTAGAAGAAAAGAGATTGCCTCTGGCACTTTCCTCCTGAAATTTAAAGATAATATACTAAATATTTAGGATCTCCAAAATCTTAACATATTCTCAATAACTTATATTCTTTTGGTATTGAATAAGAGATAACAATAACTGTTAAAACTTAAAATTTAGACAATATTAAAAAATTAAAATCACCTAACCACTGTTAGAATATAAGCATGTCTAGAATATTCAGTGTATATATGTACATATACACACACAATCTTATACCCTATTTTTACTTAGTTCAGTATAATATTTAATTACAAAATATAATTGTAATTAAATATTACACATAAATATCACTAATTTTCCCAATGGTATTACTATATTTTTATATAATATACTTTATACCTAAATCTCTATTATTTACCATTGAGGTTATTTCTTTTCTGTTTTCATAAATAATGCTATGATGAATATTCTTGTGCAGAATCCTTTGTTCACATCTCTGATTACTTGCATTGAATAATTCCCTAGTAATGGAGATCACCAGGTAAAATGATCTATTTAAGACTTTTGAGAATATTAGGAGTGGTCCTCCAGAAAGATCAAGTCACTTTACATTTATACCCCCTCTGTATAAGAGGGTCTATGTCTTGCATCGTTTGTCAACTCAGATATCATCTATTAATTTTAATCCACGATATTTTGATGGATGAAATAGCATCTTATACTACTTATATATCTTATATTTGTATTATATGGCTTTTTGATTTCTAGTGAGTTTGAAAATGTTTAAAAACACATAAGCCATTTGAATTCCTGTTTTATGAATTTTTATTCCTCAATGAGTACTTTTTCTCTGAATTGCAAAGATTCATACATATTGACACTAAACTTGCCATACTTATTAAAAGCAACTTTTTCCCCCTGCTTGACAGAAATTTCTGGGGCTCATACTAAGATGAGAAGCAACTGCTCCAAGTTAATTACCAAAATTTGGGTTGATTTGATCACAAGCAATTCAACAAATTTCTATCTCTTTCTATGTGCCAAGAATAGCACTGGGTATAGAGTGCGAACACAAAGACTCTGTGCTCCTGTCATATGCTAGACACAGGGAGATGCAGGTCCATAAACAGCTAATTAAGAAATGTTGCTAAGGCCTGAGATATTTACATACTATGAGGCTTCTCTGGGGAAGTGAGGGCAACTGGTGTTGTAAGCGAATTCCCTTTAAACCTTATTTTGCTCAGAAGATAGACATTTTGCTCAGAAGATACACATATTACACAGACATGACATAGATAGATATTTTGCTCAGAAGATATACATAGTACACAAACATGACACAGATAGACATACCATACAAACACAGAGCACACACACACACACAACCTCCCTTCATATATTTTTTTTACTGATGTTGCAGAAAAGGCAGCATGGTCAGTGACGATGGAAACGGGACAAGACGGGTCTGTTAGAGTCATTATTTCCATCCTGCAGCCCCTTTGGAATTCATGTTCCAGAGACACTGTTCACGCAGATACAGCTCTTTGCTTCCCAAGTTCTCTCTGGCCTCCTGCCACGCTAATTACAGAGGAACACAGGCCAGGCTCAGCTGTAAGATAATCATTCCATGTCCCACTGACTTCAGCAGAATTTCCAAAGAAGTGAACGAAGGGCACAGCATGGTTCGTTGGCAGATTAAAAAATAATAACAATGAAACTTGTTTGTCACAAAAATGATAAAATGGAGGTGTCTGTGTCAGAATAAGAAACACAAATATTTTCTAGGATTATAATAAAATAACAATTTAGTGTTCAGAGGATAAGTAACATTCATCCCTGGCAAAGAGATAAGACACCTTCTTTTCTAACATTTTCTGGCCTTTTCAAGGGTGTCCTCAATTACCCAGGATAAAAGAATATACTCATAGAGGTTAAGTGACACAGGTGGTCAAAAGCAACAGCGGAGCTGAATCCAAATATTACGATCCTCGGCTTAGTGCTCATCTTCATGCACCATGTTGCTTTCCATTGAAGTACATGAAGTGTAGGCTTGATTTGCAATCCATCTACCCAAGCAAAGGTATATGGGCCATATGGGGATATATTAGGTGATGCTGGTATACTCGGAGGAATCTGGTGAGTGAAAGAAGGGGAATTCAGTGTAGCCTGCGGTGGCGGGGATAGTCCACAATAGGACATGTAAGGTAGAGATAGTGGAGGACAGGGAAGTCTTGTGTACTGCAGTCCATTGGGTCGTGGAGTCGGACGTGACTTGGCAACTGAACAACAACAACAAGGTAGAGATATCCATGTTCAGGCAGGCCTCTGTCACCACCATCACCACCGTAGTACCATCATCACCATCATCACTACCATCATCACCACCACTATCATCACCACCATCACCATCATCACCGCTATCATCAGCATCACCACCATCAGCGTCACCACCATCACCACCATAGCACCATCATCACCACAATCATCACCATCACCATCACCACCAGCACCATCATCACACAATCACCACCATCAGCATCACCACCATCACCACACAATCATCACCATCAGCATCACCACCATCACCACTATCATCACCACCATCACCACCATCACCATCATCACCACCATTATCACCATCACGGCCACCATCACCACCATCATCATCACCACCATCACCAACAGTGTCACCACCATCGCCACCATCATCACCGCCATCAGCATCACCGCCATCATCAGCATCATCACCATCAGCACAGCAGCATCACCACCATCGCCACCATCATCACCGCCATCATCACCATCACCACCAGCACCATCATCACACAATCATCACCATCAGCATCACCACCAGCACCATCATCACACAATCATCACCATCAGCATCACCACCATCACCACACAATCATCACCATCAGCATCACCACCATCACCACACAATCATCACCATCAGCATCACCACCATCACCACACAATCATCACCATCAGCATCACCACCATCACCACACAATCATCACCATCAGCATCACCACCATCACCACACAATCATCACCATCAGCATCACCACCATCACCACTATCATCACCACCATCACCATCATCATCATCATCACCACCATTATCACCATCACGGCCACCATCACCACCATCATCATCACCACCATCACCAACAGTGTCACCACCATCGCCACCATCATCACCGCCATCAGCATCACCACCATCATCAGCATCATCACCACCATCAGCAGCATCACCACCATTGCCACCATCATCACCGCCATCATCACCATCACCGCTATCATCACCATCACCACCACCATCACGGCCACCATCACCACCATCATCATCACCACCATCACCAACATTGTCACCATCATCACTACCATCATCACCGCCATCATCAGCATCACCACCATCGCCACCATCATCACCACCATCATCATCACCACCACCACCACCACCACCATCATCACCTGCACTGCTACAGCCTCCCAACTACTGTCAGTGTTATAAACTTTCTCTCCTCGGATCATCCTCACGTAGATTCCAAGATGCCATTTGTAAAACTCTTACTTGACTGGGTCACCCATTGCTTGAAACTTACTATCTACAAGATTAAGCTTAAGCTAATTGACATGGCTCTTCTGTGAGCTGTCTCTGCCTACTTTCTACCCTGCTTTTCCATTGACCCTGGCTTGAACCTGATGCTCCAGGTTTACCTCATCCTTTTAGGAGGCCTCCCTTTCCCCCTTTAACTGGGTAAAGTGCCCATCTTTAGATCTCCTGTATGTTACTCCATTATTATAGTTAATCAGTTTTATTAATATTTTCTAAAAATTAAAGTCTTATTTTTGCATTTGATCTATAGTAGGTGCTCAGGACATGTTTGTTGGGAAAGTCCACTGAATTTGGTAGTAAGAGCATCAGACTCTGAAGCCAGACTCTGGGTTTGAACTGCTGGCTTAACTGAGTGACTTTGTACGAGTTACTTAACCTCTCTGTTCTTCCATTTTTCTGCCCATAAAATGGGAATGATAATATTCTACAGTGTTTGGAGAGGATTAAATGAGTTTATATATATATATATATATGAACTGTGGCTGGCATATTCACGCTACATAAGCTATAGAAATATTTGCTATTGTGACTGCAATTAAACGGATATATGACATGAACGTGACCTCAACGATCATTCACAGAACTACTAGAAACACAAAGAATATATGTAACAAGAAAGGACAACTCATAATTGAGGTCAAACTACATTAGCACTAAACATTCAGACTAATAGACAAGAAACCTTTCTGCATTCTAGAAAAGGGAAAGACCATTTCAGGCCCAAGGACGCAGAATGTCAAAAAGTTCATGAAGGTGATGGGGCTGGAGGGATAAGCAAGATTCACGATCAGTGCTCTCCGTGGGGTTCGATGGGCACTTGGCACAGAGCAGTCCTCTGTCCTCTGTCGTGTGCAGCCATCAGGGCATGGCAGACTGCTGTTAACCCAAGCTTCCAGGCGCTTACTGCCAGTAGCGCCCCCTTTTGACAACCATGAAAGCGGCACACATTTCCAAACATCTAGGAGAGTGGTACTGTACCTGGTTAAGAACCTTGAGGGCAGAGAATAGTAGAAATGGACATTCCAGGCAAGAACAGCATGACCAGAAGGATGACGGGTTACCCAAGAAGGGTTACAGAAAAGGGTGTAGGGCGAGGTATAGCAGAAATACAATTCTGATAAAGACACCAGGGGCCAGAATGTGAAGAAACTCAATGGACTGAGAAATTATACTGATGTGCTGTTGTGCACATTCTCTACTTACGTCTCAGTTGCTGGAACTGAGTGGAAGGAATATAAGCTTTAGCATCAAACCACCATGGGTTTGACTTCTGTCCTACTGTTTACTTGGTAAATAAGTCACTTTCATCTCTCCCATGATCCATAAAAGAAATGTATAAATTTATCAATGTGCAGGATGAAGAGGTACGTTTGTTACAGCGCTTAGCAAAGTGTCTGAATCACGTAATGTGCACCAAAAATGTGAGCTTGCTTTTTGAAGTTCTTCTCTGCCTGCCATCACCCCAGGTTAATAACTTGCACCTGCATAACTTTCCACTTCATTTTATTTTTAACTATAACTAAACATGCCTAATTATCAAGTTTAGACATTGGGAAAGCATGCATTCTTCTCAGAGTGTCTGCAACAAATTATAGTTTCAAGGCTCAATGGTACATTCCTAGGGGGTGCTGCTCTTAAGGGGGCCACTTGAGAGTGGTTTATTTAGAACACTCATAACAAAGCATCATGAAGAGGCAATTATACTGTGCCTTGAATCTGGTAAGAGGAAGAAAATGATTACTTTGGCAGGCAGAATGGATATTCACTTTTATATATGGCCTATCACATTTTTTTTTTCCAATTTCACTGAAAAGAAAACTTTAGGGGCAAATTTTTTAAACTTTCTACTTTGAAGACTCTTCAACAAGCAGAAATGTACCTATAATTGGCTCTGTGGCTTCCATTTCCCATTTAATATGAAGCCTCCACCTTTACTGCTTCTCCCTGTTTGTTCTCTGATTGGATGCTCTGGGTGCCACACTGTTTTGTATCAAATGGATAGTTGAATGATGGATTGTTGTTGTTGCTGCTTAGTCATTAAGTCGTGTCTGAATCTTTTGTGACCCCATGGACTGTAGGCAACCAGGCTCCTCTCTCCATGCGATTTCCCAGGCGAGAATACTGGAGTGGGTTGCCATTTCCTTCTCCAGGGGATCTTCCTGAACCAGGGGGCAAACCAGCATCTCCTGCTTAGTAGGTGGATTCTTTACCCTGAGCCACCTGGGAAGCCCAATCTATACTATATTCAACCTATTTAAGCATCTTTCTGATGTGGTTCTTTAGTTCCCACCAGGAAACATTGAACAAATGGCTTCTTGACTTCAGATTTTCTCCTGCTTCTTGACTGGGACAGTAGTTGTGCCAAATTAAATTTGACATTTCTTAACAACTGCCTGAGACATACCTACATCAATTCACTCATCTTTCGCTTGCCAAGTCATACCCCCCAAATGCCCACTGTATCATGACCTTTTTATTACCGGAGCAATTCCTGATGCCTGACCAGTTTAGGATTTCAAATTTCATCTTAGTTCCTGAATTCTAAGCTCTACCTACTTTAGTCCTTCACCTTTGGTTACTACCTTGCCTTTTGCTTTACGTGTGTTAGGTCACTCAGTCGTGTTTGACTCTTTGTGATCCCATGGACTGTAGCCCACCAGGCCCCTCTGTCCATGAGATTTCCCAGGCAAGAACAGTGAAGTGGGTTGCCATTTCTTCCTCCAGGGGATGTTCCTGACCCAGGGATCAAACCCGCATCTCCTTCTTGGTAGGTGGATTCTTTACCATCTGAGCCACCAGGAAAGCCCCTTCGCTTTAAAACATGGCTTCTTACTTTTTCTCCAGATTCATTGACCTTGGCTGGCCTCAGTTATCTTCCACTCTTTAGTAAACACCACTTATGTTTTTTCCACGTAGACCACTCGTTAAAGTCTTTATTAAATTTGTTATAATATTGCTTCTGTTTTAAGTTTTGTGTTTCCGGCCATGAGCTATGTGGTACCCTAGCTCCTTGACCATGGATGGAATTACACCCCCTTGCATTGAAAGGCAAAGTCTTAACCACAGGACCAGCAGGGAAGTTCCAGTAAACACCATTTACATTACCAGTGTAGGCTAACTGTGAAGAGGAAGCAGTGATGGGTGAGGGGTGGGCGTGGGGGTCATCAGGCTTTAAACAAGGAATTGAGAACACCCAATGCGACCTACGAAAAATGGTGGGAGTAGTTAGAAACTGCAGCTAACACACCTGCTCTCCAAGCCTCGGAGCATGGACCTTAACCCTGAAAAGCAGTGAATTGGTCTAATTCATCCTTGTATCCTTGGTAGGTAAATGCCTGAATAAAGGAATGGAAGAATGTCAGAGAGAGAGATATGAAGCAGCATGAAGCATGGATACAACTAGAGTCTTCTATTCATATGACCCTCCTTTCTTACTGGCTTTAAGCTACATGGGAGGGTTAGATAGGTCAGGATGAATAATGAACAAGAAATGGAGAGAGGCCAAAGAACGTGGCACTGGGGCAGGTACCAGCTTTCTGATTTGAACTAGATGAACTCGCCAGGGTCCCAATCAGCTGTGTCCTGTGTCCTGGGGCTTCCTCGAAGAGTTTAAGTTACATATACCTTTGCTGCTTATTCATTGTGTAACCTTGGAAAAATTACCAAATCTATTTGAACATTCTAGCTTCTTGATCTCAAGTCTGTGAAAAATCAGTCTTGAAACTCATAGACTATAATGAGGGTCAAGTAAGAATGTAAAACACAGCAGTGCCTTATACAAGGCTGCTGCTGCTGCTAAGTCATTTCAGTCGTGTCCGACTCTGTGTGACCCCATAGACGGAAGCCCACCAGGCTCCCCCGTCCCTGGGATTCTCCAGGCAAGAACACTGGAGTGGGTTGCCATTTCCTTCTCCAATGTGTGAAAGTGAAAAGTCAAAGTGAAGTCGCTCAGTCATGTCTGACTCGTAGCGACCCCATGGACTACAGCCTACCAGGCTCCTCCGTCCATGGGATTTTCCAGGCAAGAGTACTGGAGTGGCTTGCCATTGCCTTCTTAAACAAGGCTAATGCTCAGTAAATATTAGTTGTCCATGTGTGCCATCTTTTTCAGGAATAAGTTAATAGTGATGATTCCTTTTTAAGACTTCGGGTTTAGGACTCAAAGTGCCAGGTGTATCTCCCCCACATACCAGAAAAAAATAAAAATAAAAAAATTGATTTATTCAACAAAATTTTATGCATCTTCTAATGCTATGCCCGGAGAAGGCAATGGCAACCCACTCCAGTGTTCTTGCCTGGAAAATCCCAGGGACGGGGGAGCCTGGCGGGCTGCCCTCTATGGGGTCGCACAGAGTCGGAAACGACTGAAGTGACTTAGCAGCAGCAGCAGCAGCAATGCTATGCCAGAACTGAAAATGCTGAGTGACATAGTCTAGCAGGTAATATGGATTTACAGCAGAGGTCGGAAAGGCTAAAGACGTCTCTGACTTACTCATTCAGTCACTGTCTCTTATGTGTTATTTCTACAAGATGTGCACACCTAAGGATAATTTTTAAACGCCCTAATCTGTCCAACACTTATTTAGTAAAATCACAGAAGCGAGCATGTCCACTTAAAACGTCAAAATGTTTGTGGCATTCACAACAAACATCACATAGAATTTTTTTTTTTCTTAAACAGCTCATTGGTTATAAATTGTGCATTTAAGAATTAATTTATTAAATCCACAGTGTTACTCAGCCAAACAAATATTGACATGATGCATCATCACAATATGCTCTCAATAACAGCTTTTACATTGCTAAAGAGTTTTGTCAGAAAATCAGAGATTTATGCCAAAAAACTGGCTTTCTGAGTGTGTCTGCCAACCTTGGCCAGTGATTTGCATCCAGACAGAATTTCCACATACCATTGATATAGCAAAGCAGGTTATTACAGAGCCACAAACCTACTTTTCCAATATTAACAATCTCTTTGTAGTTATCAGTGTACATATATTTACTAAAAGTCTTCAATGTGTCTGTAGATTATCGAATGTTCAATTTTTTCAAGCAAAGTGAGATCACAGAAATGTTCAATAGCAAGCTATGAGATCCTTTCCAGTTCAGTTCAGTTGCTCAGTCGTGTCTGAGTCTTTTCCACCCCATGGACTGTAGCAGGTCAAGTTTCCCTGTCCATCACCAACTCCCAGAGCTTTCTCAAACTCATGTCCATTGAGTCCGTGATGCCATCCAACCATCTCATCCTCTGTTGTCCCCTTCTCCTCCTGTCTTCAATCTTTCCCAGCATCAGGGACCTTTCAAATGAGTCAGTTCTCCACATCAGGTGGCCACAAGTATTGGCGTTTCAGCTTCAGCATCAGTCCTTCCAATGAATATTCAGGACTGATTTCCCCTAGGATTGCTGGTTGGATCTCCTTGCAGTTCAAGGGACTCTCAAGAATCTTCTCCAACACCATAGTTCAAAAGAATCAATTCCTGTTCAAAAGCATCAGTGAGAGATCCTTCCCAGATGGATCCATTTTCTTTTTGGAAAAGTATTTCAGTATAATTCTAGCAAAGATCAAAGTTCATACGCAAAAATATGCCTCGAAGTCAATCTTATTGTAACTTTGACCAGATTAACTTAAATCTTGGCTCCCTTAACAGTAAAGAAATGAACATGGTTGAAGAGAGTAAGGATTAATGAGATAAATGTATGTACATTTCCTAGCTGTGCTCAGTCCACTAAAAAAGATTCTGATACATATCCTCACTTCCATGTAATTACTTCGTTAGATTTTGCTGGACTTGAAATGTTTTTTGGAGAGCCCAAGGGAATGAATCTTAATCACATTTCATCTATACTATTTACCAATATCCATGATTTTTTTTGCTATTTAGTTGCTATGTCATGTCCAACTCTTTGTGACCCCATGGACTGTAACCCACAGGCTCCTCTCTCCATGGGATTCTCCAGGCAGGAACACTGGAATGTGCTGGCATTTCCTTCTCCAGGGATCTTCCTGACCCAGAGATTGAACCTGTATCTCCTGCACTGACAGGCAGATTCTTTACCACTGAGCCACAAGGGATGCCCTACATCTATAATACGGCTAATAACTAATGTATTTGTTTAAAAATGGGAGAATGTACCACACTTTTAAAAGATTCATTCATTTCGGAGACAGGGTAAATCCCTGCGCTTTAAGTAGTAGTGAGGAAATATGGGTACATAGGTTCATCAACTCTTTTGGCTAAAGGAATTATTTGTAGGGGACTAAGAGTTGGAAATTTTAAGTTTTCATTCTTTAACATAATCTTCTGACGTCTTTATTGAGTACCTGCTATGAGCAAGGCAATTTGAACATCCAATTTCGGTCATGATTTTTTGCTTTTATAAAACATACAGTTTAAATCAGAGACAACTATAACTCTGCATTTAATAATGGCAATAATGGAGTGTACAAAACGCAGTGGGTGCTCAGACAGCTAAAATACCTAACTCTACTTGGGAAGAGTGAGGAAAGGCTTCATATTTTTCAAACTTGATGAACGAGTCCCAAGCTTTGCAGGCAGACAAATGGAGAAAGCAAAGGCACATCAAAGATACTGAATATTATTGTAGCTCAGTGTGGGTGCAGTGTGAACTGGAGAAAGAAGAAAGACACTGTAAGAGAGACAGCAGCAGTAACAGATGACTCTGGACAAAGACCAGTTCATGAAGGGCTGCATATGTCACGAAGAGCGTAGATTTTTGTTGAGTGATCTTGACTAGTGGAACTATGTGATCACGTTTCCATGTCACACATCTCATGATAACTGTGTGGATAAAGGAAATGGAGGCTAGATGCTTCTGTAAGAGCGTATATGAGATGATGAGGGCTTTGGACAGTGGAGATGGTTATGAGCTGTATTCTTTAAACGGAATCAATCCAATTTTGTCAGTTTTGTGATTGGTTGCTAAGGCAAAAGAAAGTCAAGAATCTAATATTAGAGTTTCAAATACCTGGCTTAGGTAATTAGGATGTGGCTAATAGACTGGACAAATCCAGTTAGGAATGTTTATTTTAATTAATGGTTTAATTTAATAGTGTGGTTTAAATAGTGATTTATCTATCTCTGGCACTATCGGAGTGTAATTCCAGAATTTCTATATTGGAGGGGCTTACACACAACAGTCTGGTTGGACGAGCAGATTACCAGGAACTTGTAGCTGTATCATCAAGACACACAGGTTAAAAAAACATAATTGTCTGTACCACCTTCTAGAGCAGTACCAGACTCAAAGTTATCTTTGGCTTTTACTTAAATGTCCTACAATCTTACCATATTTACACCATATTTTAATAAGTTAGTCATTCAGTTGTATCTGACTCTTTTCGACCTCATGGACTGTAGCCCACCAGGCTCCTCTGTCCATGGAAAGCATTGTTGTGAAGAATCAGACACGTGAAAGTATCTATCAAAATGTTTTGATGTTCAATATATTGAAAATGGGTATTCATGTTCATATTCAATATATATGTACATTTCTTTCAGATGAGTTACATATGTAATTCATATGTGTATATATATTCACTAATTCTATAGTTAAATAGATAAAAAATATGTATGTGTGTGTGCTAACTCACTTCAGTTGTGTCTGACTCTTTTGTGTCCTCCAGGTGTGCATGGATTGCAGCCCTCCAGGTTTCTCTGTCCATGGAATTTTCCAGGTAAGAATACTGGAGTGGGTTGCTGTGTCCTTCTCCAAGGGATCTTCCCAACCCAGGGATCAAACCCATGTCTCTTATGTCTCCTGCACTGGCAGGCAGGTTCTTTACCACTAGCGCCATCTGGGAAACTCAAGGAAGTGTTAGCTGCTCGGTCGTGTCGCTCAGACTCTGAGACCCCATGGATTGTAGTCCGCAGGCTCCTAAGTATACACACATACATAAATGATTTACCTGTGTAATATGCAGCTTTATAAATAGCCTTGGGAACACCAATATATAATCAGTTAACTTACAAGTGCTCCATTTCAGTATATAAATGCTTCCAAGTTATAAATATTTCTAGGTCTTTGAGTAGAGACATGGTAAATATCCTTAGTATCTTAATTTGGGGACTAGGGGATTAAATTGGACTGGATTTTCTTTCCATTGGCTTTTCTTTCAAATAACTGTTACTAAAACACTTTTTTAAAAAATCCACCCCCCACAAAAAAAACAACTGGACTTGGAGCACTTTAAAAGGAGGCTTTATTCCTTCCCAGTGAGTCTCAGAGACTGTTACAGCATCTCTGCACTTAGCGGAGAAGCAGGCAGTAGGAAGAATACTTCCCAAGACCCTAGAACATGTTCTACTCACTCTGACCCCTCAGACTTCATCTTATTCATCTACAAAATGAAAGGGCTTCCCAGGTGGCTCAGTGGTAAACAATCTGCCTGCCAGTGTAGGAGACACATGAGATGTGGGTTCCATCTCTGAGTCAGGAAGATCCCCACTCCAGTATTCTTACCTGGGAAATCCCATGGACAGAGGAGCCTAGCGCCTACAGTCCATGGAGCTGCAAATAGTCGGACAGGACTGAACGACTAAGTGCATACACACAAAATGAAAAGTTACAAATTCTCAAGCTAAGCTGAAAAGCAGAAATCATTAGGACTGCTTTATATACAGAAATGCTTGCATATTATTCCACATTTAAAGAGTAAGAACTTTAGGTGTAGTCTCTAGAAGTCTGTATTCATAATTTCCTAGGGCACTTTGATAATCACTGAGGTATAGGACCTACCAGCCTAAACACTTACTATAGACTTAACTACACTTTCAATTTTATCTGAAAATGGACTGGCGTTTGGAAGTACACATTCATTTCTAAGACCTACAGCCATTAATCATCTTTGTCCCCTGTCCCTCTTTTGGGCTACAACTGTTATATGCTGCCTCAACAGGTGTGTTAATTAAGCACTTTAATAATAAAATAAGAGTAGACAATATGGTTTATGGTGTAAGAAAATGTATTTTCACAAGATATGAATCATGGACCAATAAAGTACTTTAAACTAAATACACATTACTTTGAAACATTTTGCACAAAGAAGTTACAGATCATATTTAACAACATGTCTAGTTCTATACAAGAAAATATTTTTAAGACCTTACTGCAATAAAATTTTCCAACCAAAGAACAAAAATATTAAATAATTTATGAGACATCATAAAACCTATTTGTGTGACAAATCAGGCAGAATTCTGTGCTACAAACAGAATGAGGGAAAATCTAAATAAGACAAAAAATTCAGAAAACTGGCATTCCTAAATTTCTTGTTAGTGGAGGTTTAATGTTGTTAAAGACCAGGAGTCTTTAGGCATCAGAAAATAAGAATTTGCTTACAAAAATAAAAAATTCCACGAACATTAGTAACATACTTTTCTATCTCAGTACAAATTTTTTTGCCCTTTACAATTCAGAAGACTGCTAGCCACCGTCAAATATCTGAACCATGTCTTAGTATTAACCAATATCATCTTTCGGATACTGATTCTGTTGCATAATTATTTTTCCCCAATGAGCCTAGGGCCTATGCACATATCAATAAAAACTGGTTTTAGAAATACCTTATTCATGAATAATTCAACACCTGTATCTTGAAGCTTCCATTTTTCAGGCCTCCAAAGTGCAAAACAGATACCAACCAACCAGGCCTGCCTCCAGAGACCTCAGCATCTAGAATACAGCGAGTCAAGTGCTGGTTTTCAATCACTACGAGCCTTCACCTTTCAAGATACGCATAGATACTGATGCCCTCACTAAGGGCAAACACGATCTTCCCTCATGTATATCTTTCTTTAAACTAAGAGGAATTCTGAAAACCGTATGTTGACAATGCCTATGCTGTGCTTTCTCTGATCATCTTCAGCTCCTTATAACAATGTCTGTTTTCCCTTCAGTTCTTTCCGTAGCCTCTGTGGTTTTGTCTACCCAGTTTGGCCTTTTCTGTGACACTCCTGTTACACGTTTCTGCTTGCCTTCCCTTTTGTTTCTTTCTTGCTAGAAGCCTGGTCATCTGGGCTTCCCCATTTTCCTTTCCTAGCTTTTTATTTGGAGAAGGCAATGGCAACCCACTCCAGTACTTTTGCCTGGAAAATCCCATGGACAGAGGAGTCTGGTGGGCTGTGGTCCATGGGGTCGCTACGAGTCGGGCACGACTGAGTGACTTCACTTTCATTTTCCTGCACTGGAGAAGGAAATGGCAATCCACTCCAGTGTTCTTGCCTGGAGAATCCCAGGGACGGAGGAGCCTCGTGGGCTTCTGTCTATGGGGTCGCACAGAGATGGACACGACTGAAGCGACTTAGCAGCAGCAGCTTTTTATTCACCCCACAACTATAATCTTAATGCTTCCTTAAATGTTGGGTCTTCATTATGTGTAACTAACCAGAATTTAGACGAGATCGGGCGCGTTCAGGGTGGTATGGCCGTAAACCTAACCAGAATTTAAATTAGCATTTCTATGCACTCTGTTGTGAACTTTCAGCTGTTCTTCTTTACACTTTCTCCCTGAAGGCTATTTAGGATTATCCTCAAAAAGATGATGGTTTCTTGAGGATTACTATTTTAAAGGTTGTTTTAAAAGAGATCAATAAAGGAATGCATAGTTCAGCAACTGATGCTTCTACTTTATTTTTAATTCTCATCATTACAAGTACTGGAGTCTGCAGGATCATCGTTAAAACTCTTTGGTGTGGGATACCAACCAGTTTTACCCATAAGGGCTATATTGAAAATGCAATTTTGGGCTCTTTGATGTCAAATTAAACTTTATTAAGAACTCAGGGAGTCTGAAACTTTAAAACAAGCTAAATGATAAGACAGTTATTCATTGATATGATCCTTTACCATAAATGATATATAAGGAGGAATTCAACTATGTTTGTGTCTGTGAGTCAGATGCTATCAAGCCAACCATCATGTGTGGATCCATAATCTTTTTTACATTTTTAACTTAGGGACAAGGAGGAAGATTCAGTAAATTTTAGTTTTCCAGATGTTCTCAGAAAGAAAGACCAGAAGCATCCTCCGGTTATAAGACACAGATGGTTGATCCACTCACCCCGATGAACTACCTGTGTGTGCAGCGAGGCAGCAATGCAAGAGTGATTCTCTGTGGTCACGGGGGCCCCAGGCCTGGATGCGTTCACTCCTCACGTGAAGTGTGAACAAGCACGGACAGACAGTCACTTTCATTATGTCATCAATTACTGGTGTTTTCATAGGATTTCAAATGCCTGATTCCAATTTTACAATAATAATACCAATATTTACTCTGGAAGGGGGTTTTATGTTCCAAGCAGCGGATATTAACAATGTCCAACACGATCTCTAGGAATTATTCGCAGTTCTGAACCGTGCTTTAGAAAAACATTTCCTACACAAACAGAACAAAATGTTAGGTATTTAAAAAATGACATGCTATCATTAACAATTCAACAATTAATACACAGAAGAAACAATTAATTTGCAGAAGAAATATGCAAAGGAGTGTCAAGTAGGTGCAAAGCTCAAAAATATTAGAACCCAAGTCTAGGCTCCTCAAGTCTTGCTCTTACACTCCTCACATCCTCAAAACCAAAGTTGAGGCTTCCTATGTCTTGTTCTTACTCCTCTCACATCCTCACAACCCAATAAACGTCTGAAAACTTGAAATAAGAACACTACCCACAAAAATAAAAAAAGATAGGACACTACCCAAAGAAATACCACCAAACACAATCATCAATATTTGCTTTAATATATAATAAAATACTTGGGAGCAGGAAAAATAAGTGTAAATTACCACAAGTGACAAAAGTTTAGCAATCCTGACCTATTTTGGGTCTGGGCTGCCTATTGAGATTTTCTTCACACTTTATGATGCCCACAATTCAAATAAAAGAGAATCCAACAGCAACATGTCAGAGTAAGAAGGAATTCAAATTAATACAAACTACTAGACATTTATAGAGTAAGAAAACACAAAATCTTTAAACCCAAGTTTAAAAGTATCTACACAACAAAATGCCTCACAATTTTCAAAAAATAGCCTTTTTGATTCAATAAATTATACACTTAGAACAACTGACTTATGTAAAAAGAAATTATCATTTTAAATCCCTCTTTGTTATCTGGCTGAATTCACATTTTAATCCCAGGCCTTATGAGGACAATATAATTTTGTAGAAGTACTTAAAAAAATAACAGTTTAAAAATAACTACTTCTCAAGACTGCATTTATATTAAATCATGCTTAATTTTAAAATATTTTAATCGAACTATAAGCTAAGTGAAGTGAAGTTGCTCAGTCGTGTCTGACTCTTTGCGATCCCATAGACTATAGCCTACCAGGCTCCTCTGTCCATGGGATTTTCCAGGCAATAGTACTGGAGTGGATTGCTATTTCCTTCTCCAGGGGATCTTCCCAACCCAGGGCTCAAACCCAGGTCTCCTGCATTGTAGACAGACGCTTTAAATACATAACTGTCGGTTAAAAAGTTTAAGACTACTTTTACCCTTCCTGCTTTTTAGGGTATCAATATGTAGCGCTACATAATGTTAACAGTTTGAAACTCGCAGTACAGGCTAAGTACCATGAAAGTTAAATGACTGTACTTCTTCAAAATAATAATAGTCACTACTTACTGAATGTTTATTATGAATAACGCAAACTTCTAAGCACTTACATGTACAACCTCACAACTATCTAATGAGATAGTTATTACAGAACATTATTCCCATTAGGGCACAAAAAAATCTTACCTTCAGATTTTTTGTTACATGAATTAGTTAAAAAACCTTAATGCTCATTAGTCAGATTTTCTCTTTCTTGTAGCTAAAAGCATATTAACTGATACACAGAATGTAACAAATTATTCACACACTTAGGTAAAGACTGCCACATAATCCCTGAAAATCAGCCATTATCTTGGTAAAATCCTATCAAGTCTAATTAGAATAAGTTACATATTTATTATCAATTGATGTAGACAGCCTCACCACACTGCCATGGATTGCAGATACTCACCAGCAGTCTGTGCAGGATTTATTCCGATTCCATCTAGAAAGTAAGTCATAAAATGACCTAAGTTATTTATGAAGCTAAAAGGCTTTAACAGTAAGAAGGAGAAATGTGCCAAAATAATGCTGCTGTGTATACAGGAATAAGCCAAACAGTTATACTAAGAACATGAATGACAATCTGGCAGGTAGGTTATCTGTTGAAATCTCTCACTATTATGCCTTTACACATATTGCTGGACTGGAAAATGTCTGTCAGTGAAACAACCCTAGTCAGTTCGACAGAAGATAGTTTTTCATACTGTTTTGCCAAATCCAGTGAAAAATAAAGCCAAAATACCTTTATGCCATTTATCATTTAACATTGCTCTGAGGCATCAAATCTTAAGGCTGAAGAGCCAGAGTGATGTAAGTTCTACTGACACTTGATAAAAGTTTACAAAGCACTCTCCCAGTAGCTATTCATTTATGAATCTAAAACTTTCCAGAAAAGGAAGGATAGCTTTCTTCCAAATACAGATACATTTCAATGTGGCAGCAAGCACAATGTTTCAGAATGAGAAATTCCACCATTACCTAAACTAAATCATACTACTTACTGCTCATTAAAGCCACCTTCTCTTAGTCTTTCTTAACTATACGTGAACTACTGACCAGTACCTGGGATCATGACTTTGTATTCTAAATAGTTAAGCCTTTCCTGCCATCTTTGGTCCTCATCTTATTTCAGTATTTTCTGTTTGGGCTGGTTCCATTAATTATTCGTAGTATCCAAAGATAGTCAGAATTTAATTTATATTATCTAACTGGATAAAATCCTTATTATTGCAAGCCTGTAAGAATTGTTTTCTGTCAGGAAAGCAATAGCAAGGGACAGCAAAGGTACATTCCTGCTTAGTTTCCTAAATTCTAAAATCATTTATGATACAATAGAAAACACTTTGTTAAATGACAAGTTATTTTCAGCAATAATTTGGCATAAGGACATATGATATTATAATGTGCTATGCCGAGTTGCTTGGTCATGCCTGACTTGGCGACCCCATGGACAGTGGCCTGCCAGGCTCCTCTGTACATGGGATTCTCCAGGCAGGAATACTGGAATGGGTTCACGCCCATCTCCAGGGAATCTTCCTAACCCAGAGATCAAACCCTGGTCCCCTGCATTGCAGGCGGATTCTTTAGCATCTGAGCCACCAGGGAAGCCCATAAAGTACTGTACTACATAACAAAAGCACAGAAAAAACTGAAGACACAATTATGAATGATAACTTTGACTTAGTGTTTACAATTATGTATATCATTTATGTTGATATAAGGTTTAGGATTTTTGCAGTTTAAGTCAATTTTAACTAATTTGGTTTCTTTTAAACAGCTAATAGCTCTGTTAATAAACAGGTTTAAAATGAATTCTTACCATTGGTAATAATTGCACTTGTTGCCGCAGGAACTTTAAACTAAAAAGGAAGAGAAGAAAAAAATACATATAAGCGTATAAAATGCTAATTATAAAAGATAGTTAGCAATGATAGGGTACATATAATCAATACATATATTTTAAATGTAATTTATCTTTTAGGATAAGTAACATCAAAGAAAGTATTACAACCTGCTTTATCTTTAAAGAATAACGTGCTGTGCAAAGTTTAAACTAAAATGGAAGAAAAGAAAAAATACATATAAGCGTATAAAATGCTAATTATAAAAGATAGCAATGATAGGGTACATATAATCAGTACACATAATTTTAAATGTAATTTATCTTTTAGGATAAGTAACATCAAAGAAAGTATTACAACCTGCTTTATCTTTAAAGAATAACGTGCTGTGCAAAGTCACTTCAGTTGTGTGCAACTCTTTGCAGCCCCACAGACTGTACCACCTGGGCTCCTCTGTCTGAGCAATTTCCCAGGCAAACCCTGGACTGGGTTGCCATTTCCTTCTCCAGGGGAATCTTCCCGACCGAGTGATTGAACCCGTGTCTCCTGCATTGGCAGGCAGGTTCTTTACCACTAGTGCCACCTGTTTTCTAAATACTGCATTTCATTGTATTTAGGACATCAGAGATTGTAAAATGCATCTTATTTTATGCACCATAAAAAAGGAAAAACACTGTCAATGAATCTATAACCCAGTGTTTGATCTTTCAGACTTACACACGATTTACTTTTGGTCATATATAACGCTCAGGCACAAGTGACAATAAAAGCAAAATAACTGCTTAGAATAGTCCTAAAATTTCTTGGTAGAAATAGTTCAAACAAATGCTCTCTTGTGTTTAATATGGGATTGCAATAGCCCAATTATGCCACCAAGAAATACCTCTAAGTACAAGTAGGGGTGCAGGTGATGTCAGTTGGACAATTATGTGACTGCCACATGGTCAACCATAGTGCTTCATGAGTCAATGAAATGTCGTATGGAGCTTACTGGTAGCTTAAAGGTAGAATTATTCTCTTAATGCTCTCATTTGTCAAAATGTGTTCATAGCTCATTCATTTTTCCAATAATTTAATAAGCACTTTTATGCTACAGACTAGCTTTATAAATATTATAGTTGAGTTTTGTGATTGAGTAAGTTTGGAAAACACTAAACTATGCAGCTGACACCACCCTTATGGCAGAAAGTGAAGAAGAAATAAAGAGACTCTTGATGAAAGTGAAAGAGGAGAGTGAAAAAGTTGGCTTAAAGCTCAACATTCAGAAAACTAAGATCATGGCATCTGGTCCCATTACTTCATGGGAAATAGATGGGGAAACAGTGCAAACAGTGGCTGACTTTATTGTTCTGGGCTCCAAAATCACTGCAGATGGTGACTGCAGCCATGAAATTAAAAGACCCTGGTGGCTCAGACAGTAAAGTGTCTGCCTACAATGTGGGAGACCTGGGTTCAATCCCTGGGTCAGGAAGATCCTCTGGAGAAGGAAATGGCAACCCACTCCAGCATTCTTGCCTGGAAACTCCCATGGACGGAGGAGCCTGGTACGCTACAGTCCATGGGGTTGCAAAGAGTCAGACACGACTGAGCAACTTCACTCACTCACTCCTTGGAAGGAAAGTTATAACCGACCTAAGACAGCAAAGGAGATCAGTCCCGGGTGTTCATTGGAAGGACTGATGTTGAAGATGAAACTCCAATACTTTGGCCACCTGATACAGAGAGCTGACTCATCTGAAAAGACCCTGATGCTGGGAAAGATTGAGGGCAGGAGGAGAAGGGGATGACAAAGGATGAGATGGTTGGATGGCATCACCGACTCAATGGACATGGGTTTGGGTGGACTCCGGGAGTTGGTGATTGACAGGGAGGCCGGGTGTGCTGTGGTTCATGGGGTCACCAAGAGTCGGACACAACTGAGCAACTGAACTGAAGTTAAACTGGGAATCTTTTCAAAATCCTTTAGTATGCTGCTAACATAGTTTATTTGACTCCAGGAAAATTAAAAAAGCAGTCAATAACACCCCATACTTTTGGACCACTGATCCCAATCTCAGTTTTTAATAGTTATTTTATTTTTTTGGTGGTTCTAGTGGTCTGGGGAAAACATTCTCTCTGGGAAATGCTGCTCTCAGTATTTACAATAATCACACACCATAGCTGAGAAAAAACTAACAGCTCATTTTAATTCATGAATTTAACAATCAAGTTTTAAAACAAGAACTTAACTACACATGAGAACAATTACTTGTTACAAGCCTATGTACCTAAAAATTTTTTTTTCTGTCAATATGGCAGATTCTTAATTGTAAATGTCCTTTATGTTTTTTTTTTTCTCAATTCCATACTTTATTTTTTTTTATGTTTTAAAAATTTTAAGTAAACTTAAAGTAACTTCAAAATATACTTTAATAAATTTTAAAATAGTTAAGTTTTTATAGAGGTTGTAATACTTTTTAAAACCTTGATAAAACACCTAAATTATAGGCAATCTCAGATTTCTAAAACTTGAATATGACAAAGTTTCTAGTTGCTATTCTTAGTTATTATGTCCATTTTAAGTTATGTTATTTTCTTTAGTGGTAACCTATTATATGACAATAAAAATCAAAGGAACTACAGACACAATTTTTCCTTTTTCCAGCCTGTAGTAACAACGCTGTTTAACTGAAATTTGGGGAAGCTTTATTAGTGATGTACATACAAAAACTACCACTTCTTTCTATAGTACTGACAAGTTTTTTCCTAGATGCGAAGTTCCTCAGTTTTCATTTATTTTTACTTCATATCCCATTGTGTTTTACAATTTAGGATACTAAGAAGTTCCTCTCAGGCTTTGACAACTCATTATTTAAATTAATTTCCAGTCCTATGTTGGGGGATTTTTTATTAAGAAAATTATATTAGGGTTTTATATCCACGGACAACGTAAATCAACTCTTACTCTTACTGAAAGATTCCACAACATTATATATAAATGCTATTATTTTTACTCAAAATCATGCAACTGGGCAGGAAGGATAAGCATTAACTATTACCATTTTACAGATTAAGAAATTTCAGGAAGAGAGAAACTGTGTCATGTCAAACAAATAACTAATGACACAGTTAAGAGGAACCCTAAGTCTCCCAAGTCATAAGCTTCTCTCCTAATTGTCAAGTACAAACAGTTACTTTATAGATGCCTCTGATGAAAACCTTCGGAAAAATTTTATTTCTTAAAAACAGAAACCCAATCATACTTTCAAAAACAATACATTTTACTGACACTGCACATGCTTATAAAGTTGAAAAATATAAATATATAATAAAATTATACTTCTAGAATCAAAATTAGCAAAAATACAAGCATATAGTGTGAAGTTTTTTAAAAAATTGACATATCACTATCTTTTCAATTTCAATAAGGATTCTCTTTATAATTTAAGTTACATTAAATAAATGTGTTAATTTATGTAACCCATTCTTGTCTGTGGGTCTCAACTCTCACTCTTCTTTTACCTTTAAGTGAGGTTTAACTCTTGACACCATAAACCTAGCAATGAACTTGTGTGGAAGTGGGAGGTCAAGACACATGCAGATTTTTGAGACACATTTTGAGACACAAATTGTATTCTCTACAGGCTGTTCCAATTTCTATACTTACTTCTTCTGCTGCAAACTTTAAGACTGCTGTGAAAGGTGTACTTTCGGGAACACTGAGTCTGCAAGAATTAAAAAAGAATTTTTTGAAAGGCTGATTTTTTTAAGTCCTTTGTTACTTATTTCAGCTACTGTAGCAGACCTTGGCAAAGCTGTGTTTTGAGTCTGAGGTTTGCTGTTCTGAGTGTACACTACGTGCATTAAGTCTAAAAAAGAAAGCAATAATTAGCCTTATAGCTGACATGGTGCCTTCAGGACCGCTTGAAAATGCATAACCTATACAGGTGTAGATTTGTACATGTTTAATACTTTGATACGAATCAGTCTAGCATGTAGGTTGCTTCTTGTTTCCAAAGATGGATTTCAAAAAGTGGAATCTCTCCTCAATCTTAAGTACACTTTGCCACCTACAGTTCATCCTATGCAGGAACGTGACCGTTTTCATTAGAAGAGCAAGTTACCTGGGGAGCATCATCTTCTAATGAACTTTTCTGTGCACTTTCAATCATCAAGTCAAAAATAATAGTCCAAGTTGGTAAAAATGAGTATACTTACTATGGCAAAATGCGAAGCAATTTTCCACCTTTATAACATGAAAAAGGCACATACAACACAATTTGAAATAACATTCTGAAGAGTGATGTGTGGTTTTGACTTGAATTGTGGCAAGTATATTCAAGATCACTGATAAACAATCAATCTGTATCAACTGTTCAACTTAACCATAAAAAAGAATTGACATTATACCTTAAGAAAGCAGAGAAATAGGTTAAAAAATAAAATATGTAAGATTACTAACTTGAGTAAAGAGAGAAACATAGAATCTCTTTCAAAGCAGAGAAAGTTAACATTTCTCTTTGAAACTTCTCTATTTGTTACCACTGTACTCCTCTCTAATGATTTAATACCAACTACCATATGTAACATTCTCAGGTATATATACCACCTCCTCACTCAGTCTACAGATTGAATGTTGAATACAAAAATCATTATATCTGACATTGCACATTACAGTGATTTGCAATAAGAAAAGTGTGAATCGATTTCTTGGCTGCCATATTCCACTCCCCCAAAACACTGCTAAAAGAGTGAAAACAGAACATGTTTTTTTTCCCTTTCCTTTTTTATATGGAATAAAAAGAGACAAAATTACAAAGAATAGCCATTTATTTAAAAAATACCTAATAAGCGGCAATGTAAAAATTTACAAAGCCAGGAATAGTACTCTGCAAGTATTTCTATAGTTTACTTACAGTTCAGAACCTGAGAATCACTGTCCTAAAACTCTTGCCTGTAGAGAACTTCTAAAACTTTGGGGTTTCAATTCACTTTTGGACTAGAGACAGAAAATGTCCTTGTACCATATAATTAAATGTCATGCTGATACTCATTAACAAAAATTTCTCTCCACAGATTAAATTGGTGAGACTATCCAAACAAAATCCAATAAAATATAAAAGCATATTTTAGTGAATGTTCTGACAGAAAATTGCACAGGGACTGGGAGTTACTTTCTCTCCAGAGACTTTATCTAGATCTGACACCCTTCAGGTTGCCAGTCACATCACTTACTCTTACATTACATTGGTATTTTGAAAAGATGACAACCATCCTGTATACCGAGGTGAACTTTTAAAGTAAACTACTGGCAATTTTTTAAATTAAAAATCTCACATAACTTTGTTTGCTTGTTTATAACACTGGTGGCATAACTTGACCAGTGTTATAAAGAATGAAGCTTGTATAGGACACTTAGAGAAGGGTGACATGAACTTTCTATACCATCACAGAAATTGTCACGGAGGTGAAATTTTAATTTAAAGGATGTCATCAGGAAGTGGTACTCACAAAACTACATTCCAAGCACAGAAGAGAATGTGTGCCACAGCAGGCAGAATTCAAAAAATTTGCTGTCAGTATACAACTAGGATGGCTGAAACTTTAAATGATGTGGTAGTGAGGGGGCTAGGGAAGTGAGGCAGGGAGTTAAGACTGGAAAGATGAATTAGACTGCAACAGTCAGAGTGAAAGTCGCTCAGTCCTGTCGGACTCTTCGACACTATGGACTGTAGCCCGCCAGGCTCCTCCGTCTCTGGAATTCTCCAGGCAAGAATACTGGAGTAAGCAGCTGTTCCCTTCTCCAGGGGATCTTCCCAACCCAGGGATGGAACCCAGGTCTCCCACATTGCAGGCAGATTCTTTACCATCTGAGCTGAAAGAGTCTAAGCTGTTTCTAATGCATCCTGTACATGAGAGAGAATCTTTGATTTTAACATTTCTATAACCAAGTAGGAGAAGGCAATGGCAAGCCACTCCAGTACTCTTGCCTAGAAAATCCCATGGATGGAGGAGCCTGGTAGGCTACAGTCCGTGGGGTCGCTAAGGGTTGGACATGACTGAGCAATTTCACTTTCATTTTTCACTTTCACACATTGGAGAAGGAAATGGCAACCCACTCCAGTGTTCTTGCCTGGAGAATCCCAGGGAAGGGGGAGCCTGGTGGGCTTCCGCCTATGGGGTCACACAGAGTCGGACACGACTGAAGTGACTTAGCAGCAGCAGCAGCAGAACCAAGTAGCAACATCAACAAGGAATCAATCAACAAACAAAACTAACCATAAAAACTGGGACATTCCCCCAGAATATATTTACAACTGCAATATCCTTTCTAGAATGCAACCGTTAGCAACTCAAAAGGATGCTTCTCTATTACAGTACATGTTTACCTGCCTGATAAGCGAAAGTGGCCTTAAAAAGTTAAAGCATATTTTCCCACAAATCTCAGAGCTGCTTTTACTTACATAATCCTAAAAGATGATGCTGTGAAAGTACTGCACTCAATATGCCAGCAAATTTGGAAAACTCACCAGTGGCCACAGGACTGGAAAAGGTCAGTTTTCATTTCAATCCCAAAGAAAGGCAATGCCAAAGAATGCTCAAACTACTGCACAACTGCACTCTTCTCACACGCCGGTAAAATAATGCTCAAAATTCTCCAAGACAGGGTTCAACAGTACATGAACTGTGAACTTCCAGATGTTCAAGCTGAATTTAGGAAAGGCAGAGGAACTAGAGATCAAATTGCCAATATCCGTTGGATCATCGAAAAAGCAAAAGAGTTCCAGAAAAACATCTATTTCTGCTTTATTGACTATGCCAAAGCCTTTGACTGTGTGGATCCCAACAAACTGTGGAAAATTCTTCAAGAGATGGGAATACCACACCACCTGACCTGTCTCCAGAGAAATCTGTATGCAGGTCAAGAAGCAACGGTTAGAACTGGACAAGGAAAAACACACTGGTTCCAAGTCGGGAAAGGAGTATGTCAAGGCTGTATATTGTCACCCTGATTATTTAACTTACATGCAGAGTATATCATGAGAAACGCTGGGCTGGAAGAAGCACAAGCTGGAATCAAGACTGCCTGGAGAAATATCAATAACCTCAGAAACGCAAATGACACCACACTTAAGGCAGAAAGCAAAGAACTAAAGAGCCTCTTGATGAAACTGAAAGAGAAGGGTGAAAAAGTTGGCTTAAAGCGCAACATTCAGAAAACTAAGATCATGGCATCTGGTTCCATCACTTCATGGCAAATGATTGGGAAACAGTGGAAACAGTGACAGACTTTATTTTGGGGGGCTTCAAAATCTGCTGATGGTGACTGCAGCCATGAAATTAAAAGACGCTTGCTCCTTAGAAGAAAAATTATGACCAACCTAGCCAGCATATTATAAAGCAGAGACATTACTTTGTCAACAAAGGTCTGTCTAGTCAAAGCTATGGTTTTTCTAGTAGTCATGTATAGATGTGAGAGTTGGACTATAAATAAAGCTGAGCGCTGAAGAATTGATGCTTTTGAATAGTGGTGTTGGAGAAAATCCTTGAGTCCCGTGGACTGCAAGGAGATCCAACCAGTCCATCCTAAAGAAAATCAGTTCTGAATATTCACTGGAAGGACTGATGTTAAAGCTGAAACTCCAATACTTTGGCCACCTGATGTGAAGAACTGACTCATTGGAAAAGATCCTGATGCTGGGATAGAGCGGGAGGAGAAGGCGGGAAAGAGAAGGGGATGACAGAGGATGAGATGGTTGGATTGTATCACCGACCCATTGGACACAAGTCTGAATAAACCCTGGGAGTTGGTGTTGGGCAGGGGGGGTTGGCGTGCTGCAGTCCATAGGGTCGCAAGGAGTCAGACACGACTGAGTGACTGAACTGAAATCACACGTTATATACATTATATATACACATATCCATATACAAATTATACATACAACTACACACACACACTAAACTAAAGGCCTGCCAGCAAATTCATTCAGTGAACACGTATTAAGCGAACTGGTACCACGTTTAGGCACTCTTCACATAGTTATTGACGCTGTCTTACTCCTTCCTCCCCGCCTCCCTCCTTTTCATTCTTTTCCAGAGCCAGTTGACACACTCATGAGAATACCCCAGTGTAAAGGCAGAAATCAGAGATGAGGAGTTAAGGGCTCTACTTTGTGAAGCCCAACTATCGCGGCAGTCACACCACCGGGAATCAAGGGCCTGACATTCTGGTCATTTCGGAACCTGGGCTGGGAAGCTTTGCCTTACTTCCCCGAACAGCTGGTCAAGCGGTGAAAGGCCTGTCCCGTTATAAGCAGATTCCAGACTGTATTAAGGATCCCAGCAAATCACGAGGGTCCGGTCCACACGTGCCCCGGCTCCACCACCCCCGAAACGAGTTCCTAAGAGAGCTCGGAAACCAACAACGACGTTCCCATCACACACACCACACAGCTTTGCGCCCGGGCAAGCTGATATCCTTACACGACAACTCGGTTCAGGTGAGAATGCGGCGGCCTCGGGGAGAGAAGAGGAACGCGCACCGCTGAGGTGGCTGCCGCTGGGAACGCTCGAGTCGCCTTCCCCCCCGACTCGAGAGCCCCTCCACCCCCCCACCGCGGCCGAGCTACTCACACTTTGTATGGCAGCCGCGGGTCCGACGTCAGTGTGATCTTAAAAGAAACTTTCGACCTGGGGAAGAGAGGGAGAGGTTAAGGTCGGGCAGCGGGACCGCGGAATCGATCGGCTGGAAAGCCAACACTTACATGGTGCCGCCGTTCCGGACCGAAACCTCGCAGCAAACCAGTGCGGCAGCTCCACTTCCGGCCCGGCGTCTCGCCCAACTCAGGTCCACGTCTCCTTCCGCAAGCCGGGGTCCTCCGAGGATGCGGCTGTCCAGAGCACTGCCTGAAAATTGTACCCAGATTCTCAAGTTGGACGTAGCTTACAAGATCAAAATTGCGAATGATTTTGTTTGTATATTTCTGGAACACAATTTCGGGTCGATGGCGAGAATATTATTTTACTTAAAGTTATTTTTCTGCCGTATTTTCAGTCAGGCAGCACAGAGACAGCGAGACTCAAGGTCCCAGTTTGCAAGTCGGGGCAGAAGTATGGGTCCCGGGAGGCGGCGGAAGAGCTAAGCGGTGGGCAGTACTGTGGGCGGGGCCGGAGGCGGGCACACTCTCAAGTTGCCGAGGCAACCTGAGCGCGGAGACGCTCCTGTGATGCTCAAGAAGCGGGAATCCTCACCCAGCTTTAAAATTAGTATTTTCTACCTGTCCAGCTACCTAATTATGTTGTAGGTTTCTCCTAGTTTAGCTTTCACGTTTTTAATTTCCACAGATAAGAAACTTAACCAAGTTGGTGGGAAAGACAAGACCCTTGCCCTTGAGGAGCCTGAAATCTAGTTGAAAAGAGAAATCCCGTGAACAGATTTCAATAGTTTGTGATCTAATAGGATTAAACTAGGGAATAAGGTTGCCTATTGTCAGTTACATTTGTTCAGCTTAATAGCAAATTTTAATCGTATCTATGTGTCAGGCACTGAAGCTAAATGCTGAGTATGCTGGTACGAATAAGGTAGGTAGGCCCAACCTTCTGGGATCTAACAGAAGTTCTTGTATAATGAGAGAAGAAGATTGTATTTCCTCTCATTTTTATTACAAATCCAAGCATCAATGTCTGGATGACAAAACATCCTCTTACGATGTCTGTAAGGACCTTTTAAAAGAAACATTGCAATGAATAGACAAAATGGGAATAGACTAATATAGACTAATAGACTAATATAGACTAATAGACTAATATAATGGAGAAAATGGTTAATATTTAATATATTATGTTACATTCTTAAGGAGTGGAATCTAAGCGAGGAATAAGGAAGCAACTGTAGTGGCAGTGCTGAAAACAAATTTCATCTTCGCCTTAATTTTGTAGATTACTACTTTTCTGTATTGGTATCTACCATGCATGATTCTGACTGTAAGAAAGTAAGACCTAGATATTCTCATGACAGCCACTGTCTTCTCCACTTTTAAAAATGTAGGTCTTGCCATATATGTAGTAGCATAGAAGCAAATGTCTACTGATAGATTTGGGGATCAACAGTTATAGCATTAGCTCAATATTACTTTTTTTAATTTGCTAAGACATCTAGCAAAATTTGGCAAATATAAGAAAAGAAGATCTTCTTATTGATTGAAAAGTTGATGTGTCAAAATATGTTTAATAACTCTAAGCAGAAGCAAACTGGATTTTAGGAGGTTATTGGCAAATATAACATTTTAGGACAACAAACAGCGTAAGTAGACTAATGTGTTTTGGAAGGGGTCCAATTAGCATCATGCAGAGGCAGAAATGATTGTGGAACTGCTTAGTGTAACCATATTAGAACTCATTAAATATCATTGAAACATCCCAATATTCTTTTTTCAAAAGCATATATAACTCTCATTATTAGAAATAAATTGGCGGGAAGTGAAATTTACGTAAGGATGAAAAGAATATGCTGACAGAGTCATAAAATTCTTCTTACCAGTTATTTCTGTAGCCAGATTTAAAAAAAACAGAAAACATGTCAGATTTAGATACCAATTCATTTTTATCTTTCTAACTCTTTCACCCTAATTTGACTGTATTTGGAATTATGACTAAAATCACCTGATAGTCAAGTTTTTTAATCCTGGATGGTTTAATCCTGTGTAAATCTTAGGGTCTTCTACTCCAAACATTTTATATTACAGGAAACAAATTATATACCAATGCTTTAGCAATAAATGGATTTTTAAAATAGGGGTTTAACTTGTCATATTCCCCACCCCCACCCCACCCCTCAATCTTCTAGCAAGCATTGGTATTACTGGGGCAATGATAATAATAATGGCTCAAAATGTATCAAGATTTTTTGTGCTAGGTATTATGTTAAGCATTTAGTGTAAGTGGAATCACAAAATATAGACTTTTAGACCTTAGCTATAGTAAGTCAATGACAAGAAGTCTTATTCAAAGAGAATGATCTGGTAGACAAAAGTATGGGAAAATATGTAGATACTATGTTGATCCTTGTAAGTACTATAAGGTTAGAGAGTGCCTTGCTGCTGCTGCTAAGTTGCTTCAGTTGTGTCCGACTCTGTGTGACCCCATGGACTGCAGCCTACCAGGCTCCTCCATCCATGAGATTTGCCAGGCAAGAGTACTGGAGTGGGTTGCCATTGTCTTCTCCGAGAGAGTGCCTTATATCCATGTAAAGCTGAGAACAATGAAATATAGCTGAGGTTCAGTTCAGTTCAGTTGCTCAGTCGTGTCCCACTCTCCGCGACCCCATGAATCACAGCACGCCAGGCCTCCCTGTCCATCACCAACTCCCGGAGTTCACTCAAACTCATGTCCACAGTCGGTGATGCCATCCAGCCATCTCATTCTCGGTCGTCCCCTTCTCCTCCCGCCCCCAACCTTTCCCAGCATCAGAGTCTTTTCCAGTGAGTCAACTCGTCGCATGAGGTGGCCAAAGTATTGCAGTTTCAGCTTTATCATCAGTCCTTCCAATGAACACCCAGGATTGATCTCCTTTAGAATGGACTGGTTGGATCTCCTTGCAGTCCAAGGGACTCTCAAGAGTCTTCTCCAACACCACAGTTCAAAAGCATCAATTCTTCGGCAATCAGCTTCTTAGCAAGACCAGGCAACAGCCTTAGAGGAGATTACACCCTGAAATGTGCTGTCACTGATTACTATGGTGACATACATTTTCCAATTATTTCCTGAAATTTAATGAAGGAAAATAAAATGGACAAGAGTTTTCTAGGAACGTCACTGTTTGACTATCAGCCTTATGAATGTGAGACTTAATCACAAAATTTGCAGTATTTTAACTACTGAAATTATAGAATACCTTTATTACCAAAAAGAATTTAAATTGTATAAAGGAGGAATTTACTAGTCTTGATAATTAAAGTTTTCTTTCTAAATACTACGTGAATTATCTAATGGGAATACCCTTATTGGAAAAAATTAGAGTCTTCTCTCACAAATCTGCTCCAAATGCAAGATTGTGTTTCTTCTACATACCAGTAGCTCTATGAGGTCAGTACTAGTCATATTCTATTTTTAGGAGAGGAAAGTAGCTCATGAAAATTAAATAACTTATCCTAAATATAAGTAAATGACTGAAATGAGATTGAACTCAGATATCTGGTATTAAAAACTGAGTTTTAACACTATAAGAGGTTAAGGATTTAAGTCATATCATTAACTAGTGGCAACCAAATCTTTGAGGTAGGAAATATTTTTATCCTTATTTCACAAGTAAGGAAGTTAAGACACAAAAACGCTAAGTAATTTTTTCAAGGTCACACCACTGATGACCATTAAAATATTAATATTATTTTAATTGATATAGCTGGCCTTAAATATATTTTAAAATTATTTATGACTCTCCATCATACCTAAACAGAGCAAGAAATGGTCACTGATAATATTCTCTTATATTTATACAACGTTTTGTTCTTTATGAAAAGTTTTGCATTCACTGTCTTATTTGTTGTCTAAAATAAAGCACACAAAGCACTTGTGATATGTACTGTTATCTTTTTTAAAAATGAAAAAATGGACAAAAGAGGCTTTGAACAGGCCTAGAGTAACACACATGATTTGTGAGGAAATAGTGACAAAGCATGGAGAAGGCACTGGCGCCCCACTCCAGTACTCTTGCTTGGAGAATCCCATGGATGGAGAAGCCTGGTAGGCTGCAGTCCGTGGGGTCGCTAAGAGTCGGACATGACTTCACTTTCACTTTTCCCTTTCATGCATTGGAGAAGGAAAGGGCAACCCACTTCAGTGTTCTTGCCTGGAGAATCCCAGGGACAGGGGAGCCTGGTGGGCTGCCGTCTATGGGGTCGCACAGAGTCGAACACGACTGAAGTGACTTAGCAGCAGTAGCGACCAAGCATAGTTATTGATGTTTCTTTACAAAATTTGATCATATACAAAGTTTGTTTTTATTAGTAAAATACAAATAATTGAATGGTAAATTCATCTGATGAGCTTGTCAAGGAATTCTTACTCAGTTTTTATGTCCAATCAGTATCTAGCATATAGCAGGTATTCAATCAATATTTGTTGAATTAATTAATGTTACTTTTAAAATGTTGTCGATGCTTCTTAATTACAGTAATGGTTTACATTCCATTAACTGCAGTCATCAATGTTCATTAATGCAGTAGACTATACACTTTGATTCTTGCTTTGTTCTTATTTTAAGGCTTATCTATTCAAAGGAGAGACTCCTCACTCAATTTATGGCTACTGGTGACAGCAGAGGTTAGAAAAAGCTAATTAAAGATTCTTATCAGATATTATCAAATAAAGAAGCCATTTAAATAAAAAATTACATGAATATCCTCACATGTTCCCACACCATTACTTTATGTGACATGTTTGTGCTGAATCAGAGACCTTGCACCGGAAATCTCATGACTGGTTTTCTTAGGATTATATACTTCTTAGAGATGAGGAATTGTTCACTGATATTAACAATTGCTTTGCTAATATTGATATTAGCACTGAAGGAAAGTTGCAAGGCTCAAGGTAGCCTGTAGTTAAAACTCCCCGCCAGGTCCTCCCCACCATTCTATGCCAGACAAAAACTCTCTCACCTGAATTAAAAAATGGACATTAAGGTTGATTACGCTCAGCTCCCAGCTGGTCCAGCCTCTGGCCAATCTCCAAAATTCCTTGCCCCAGATGTTTAAGAGATAACTACTCCGAACAACCTTGGAGAAGAACAGGCCCCCTTAAGACAGTAACTTTCCACATATAGGCCTATATAAATTTACTCTTTTCTTGGGTAAGTGCAGCAGCTCCCTAATCTGACCGCTGCCCCTTCTCACCTCGTTAAAGGTGATCTGTTCTTGTAAAGTGCTGGTCTGTTCTTTTTTTGAACCTCGCCTTCTCTAACTCCCTTACCTTACAAGCACCACCTTTCTTGTATGGTGGTGGCGGGGGATAGCAGGAGTTGTGAGCTGGGAACAATGGCCCGGGGGGAGTTTAGTGTTTGGCCTGTACAGTGTGGCTGAGTGAGTATTACCATTTGGTGCAGATATAAATGGCTCAGCACCTGTCCTAATCACGCTTTCATGTTTTCTATTGATCCCCTGCAGTCATTTGCCCTTCTGACCCTTAGTGTGAATGATATGATTTAGGGACATCAACCCAGGTGCCAGGCAACTAGAGACCACTCCCATAGCCCAAAGCTTACCAGACTATTCAAACTAGCCAATCCTAAACTGTTTGCCTGCCCCTGCCTTGCCATTCCTGCAGAAATTCCCATGAAGGCTCTAGTCTAGGCATTTCCCCCTCATGCCTTCCTGATTATGCCTCTTGACCAAAACCTGGTGATTTTCATTTGGCCCTGTGTGGTTGGTGTGCCCCCTTCTCTCAGGAAATGTGAATTGAAAAATTTTTAATGGCATCAACCTCTTTGTGTCATCATTCAGTTATCTCTATAAATGAAAATCCCGTGGGTCCAATAATTGGGACATTATTTGATAAATGAGTGAATTTACATTTTCTTTAGTAAAGGAATAACAATTCATTATCTTGTAAAATTACCAAAATACATTTCCACTTTAATAAAGCATGATGCCAATTATCTGTAAGACAGCCTTTCTAAATTTCCTTTGAAAACACTGATGAAAGCGTTAAAACATGAACAATGACTTTGCAGCAAAAGGAATAAACAAACTTAATCTCCCAAGAATTTGAAGAATTCGTTTAAACCAAAATATCATTTTAATCTTAAAAAAATAATACATTATGAAAATAGGAAATTTTGTAATAGAACTGAAAATAAAGATATAGAGATTAAACAGAAATTTTAAAAAGCATGAAAAATAGAAATAAATGAGTTGAAATTTTATTACTAAGCTAAAACTTCTGAGCATAGTAGGACAATAGAAACTGATCTACTCCCCGGCAATTACATGACTAGAAAACTAAATAAAATGTATGAGGCAACTATTTCTTATAGACTATAGAACTATTTTCTATAGGCTATAGAAAAACAAGCAAGGTAAGTCTTTTGAATACTGGAGCTTTCTGCTTATGAACCATGACACATGGAGAGGAATGAAAGCAGAGTCCAGTGCTCTCAGGAGACCAGAGATTAGAATTTAAGGAGTCACAGATGTACAGAATTTTCAGGGCAGAAATCAGAGAGGAGAGAGTTGCAAAGAGAAAGTCTAAGATTATCAGAGGGTCTTTCATTGAGGGTTTATTTGCATATGCATATGAGGAAATTCCTTTAGACTAGGGATACAGGCAGAGGGAATTGAAACTGAAAAGCAATAAGTCTAACAACCACCGGTGCACAAAGAAGTGGAAACAATTTTTGTTTCCACTTACCTAGTGAAAAGACCTCAATATGCAAGCCATTATTTAGAATCTTCTAGAGGGCTGGATGGCATCACCAACTCGATGCACATGAGTTTGAGTGAACTCCGGGAGTTGGTGATGAACAGGGAGGCCTGGCGTGCTGTGATTCATGGGGTCGCAAAGAGTCGGACACAACTGAGCGACTGAACTGAACTGAACTGAACTGAGAGGGCTATCCCTTAGTAGTAGTTCTATATTAACTATAGGCTCAATGGTGTACTTTACTCACACAAACAAGCTTCAACAGCCAGGCCTCAAAAGGTTCAAACTGATTCAAAGTAATTTAATTATGTTATAACATCATTCTGTTCTTTTTGAAGGAATACAACACAATGTAGCACCCAGAAGGTTCAGCATCCAATAAAAACCCTAGAAGGATTTCAAAGAAGTGGAGACAAATCAGCCATTAAGAAAGACCCATGTGACAACAGAAAAAGGATTTGTCAGATGATGATCTTCAACAGTTGTTATAATTATCTCTGTAAGTACAAGAAGATAGAGGAAAATTGGACATGATGAGAAGAGAAATGGAATACAAAAAAAAGATCCAGATGCAACATCTGGATGAAAATGACACTTTCTAAAATGAAAATCTTACCAGTAATATTAGACACTGCAAAAAAAAATTAGAAATAAAAGTTATGCAAAATGAAATACAGAAAAAAATGAATTTAATTTCAAAGACCTATGGGAAATATCAAATACATTTTATATATTAGAGAAAGGGTGGTATGCAGAAGTTTATGGGTACAAAAATATATTTGAAGAATTCATAGCTGAAAATGTTCCAAATTTGATGAAAATTTTAGGGACAGAAATTCAAGAAGTTCAACCAACTTAAGTAGGATAAATATTAAAAAAAAAAAAAACTTCAACAAGGTACATAAAAATAAAATTGCTGAAAACTGCTAATACAGAAAAAAAAAATCTTAAAAGCAATCAAAGGGGAAAAACATAGGAACAAAACCAAGAAAAACAGCCCACATTTTGCCAAAGAGTTTGCAAGCCAGAAGATAATAGAGTGACATCTTTAATGTACTGGAAGAAAAACTGTCAATCTAGAATTCTATAACTGCAAAAAAAATTTCAAAAATGATAAAAAAATAAAGATTTTATTCAGATAAACCAAAAGAGCTTTCAAGGCCAACATTCCTACATTACAAGAAATACGAAAGGAAGTTCTTATTGGCAGAAGCAAAAAATACCAGATACTAGAATGAAATGTTAATCTACCCAAGAGAATAAAAAGTGCTAGCAATGTTGATTATGTAAATAAAAATACAAGAGTTTGTCTAATTATTTTTTCTAATTTTTAAAAGTTCTTTAAAAATGATCATTCAAAGCAAAAATAATAAAAATGTCTTGCAGTTCTATAACAAATGCAGAAGGAGTGTGTATGACGTCAGTAGCACAATGAACATTAATTTAGTAGGTGGGGAGTGGAAGTGTAACATTGCAATCTCTTTCAGTATAAGCGAATGATACAATATTATTTGGAAGAAGACTATAAGTAAAATATATATATTGCAAACACTAGCATAGCCACTACAACATAAAGGAATTTAAATAATAAGCCAATAATGGGTATAAATAAAATCATAAAAATTCAATCAGTCTCAAAGGAAGCAGGAAAAAAGAAAATAAAAAAGTGACAAATGGAAAATAAATAACAAGATGATAGATTTACCCATTTTACCATGTTGATAATGAAATTGAATGTAAGTGTTTTAAACACATCAATAACAATGCAGTGATTAAGATAAACCTACCTCCAAAGAGAATAAAATGGAAAAATTTCAGATAACTATACGGATACTTGCCTACGAGAGTATATAATTCTTCATATAAATGAACTGCTAAATTCATGTGTAAGACCATATAGACCTAATACAATGCCCTTTAGTTCCTGACTACGCTTTAAGCTTTTGTTTGAGAGGAAATTACACAAAAGTTAGGGAACAAGATCTGAAAATTTGGAAGGAGTACAGCTGTTTTGTTTTCTTGTGATTTTCAGCATCATATTCTTTTAAGAATTGGGTGGCAATCATTTTTATGATTTTAGATTTTGTCTGTAGTTAAGCAGGAGAAAAAAGAAATAGTTCATCTGTTCCATTGTTGGGATACTTTCCAGATATGTTGAATACCCGAGGCAGGGCTGTTGATTGAGAATAGTTTCTATAATTGAAATTTTCTGTACTACCAAGCATTTCTTTTTCTTTTCTCTTTTTTTTTTACTGAGTATTTCTTGACCAGCTGCTTAGCAGCTAATGGGTGAGATATTCAAAGATTTAAAGATTTTCTTTAAGACTTTTTTTTCTTTGTAGTGAAGTAAACAGATTTAAACATTTGGCTTAATAGTATAATTTAGAATGAATATATATGACACAAAATGAATTTTAATTGATATTTTTATTCTAGAAGCTTTGGAAGTATGGTCTAGCAGTCTGAGATTAGAAATGCAAGCCAAAAATCATTGAAATTCTTTGGTTATAAACATTAATTGCTTTGCCTTCTAATACTTTCTTACTTTATTTTTTTAGAATTTTTTTAGAATTTTCTTTTCCTGAATGGGGCTCAGATCATGAACTCCTTATTGCCAAATTCAGACTTAAACTGAAGAAAGTAGTGAAAACCACCACTAGACCATTCAGGTAAGACCTAAATCAAATCCCTTCCGATTATACAGTGGAAGTGAGAAGTAGATTCAAGGGATTAGACCCGACTAAAGTGCCTGAAGAAGAGTGCCTGAACAACTATGGGCCGAGGTTCGTGACATTGTACAGGAGGCAGGGATCAAGACCATCCCCAAGAAAAAGAAATGCAAAAGGGCAAAATGGTTGTCTGAGGAGGCCTTACACATAGTTGAGAAAAGAAGAGAAGATAAAGGCAAAAGAGAAAAGGAAAGATATACCCATTTGAATGTAGAGCTCCAAAGAACAGCAAGAAGAGATAAGGAAGCCTTCCTCAGTGATCACTGTAAAGAAACAGAGGAAAACAATAGAATGGGAAAGACTAGAGATCTCTTCAAGAAAATTAGAGATACCAAGGGCACATTTCATGCAAAGATGGGCACAACAAAAGACAGAAATGGTATGGACCGAACAGAAGCAGAAGATATTAAGAAGAGGTAGCAAGAATACACAGAAGAACAGTACCAAAAAAAAAGTCTTAATGACCTGGAGAACCATGATGGTGTGATCACTCACCTAGAGCCAGACATCCTGGAATGCGAAGTCAAGTGGGCTTTAGGAAGCATCACTACAAACAAAGCTAGTGGAGGTGATGGAATTCCAGTTGAGCTATTTCAAATCCTGAAAAATGATGCTGTGAAAGTGCTGCACTCAATATGCCAGCAAATTTGGAAAACTCAGCAGTGGCCACAGGACTGGAAGAGGTCAGTCTTCATTCCAATCCCAAAGAAAGGCAATGCCAAAGAATGCTCAAACTACTGCACAATTGCACTCATCTCACACGCTAGTAAAGTCATGCTCAAAATTCTCCAAGCCAGGCTTCAGCAGTATGTAAACCGTGAACTCCCAGATGTTCAAGCAGGTTTTAGAAAAGGCAGAGGCACCAGAGATCAAATTGCCAACATTTGTTGGATCTTCGAAAAAGCAAGAGAGTTCTAGAAAAACATCTACTTCTGCTTTATTGACTATGCCAAAGCCTTTGACTGTGTGGATCACATCAAACTGTGGAAAAATCTTAAAGAGATGGGAATACCAGACCACCTGACTTGCCCCCTGAGAAATCTGTATGCAGGTCAAGAAGCAGCAGTTAGAACTGGACATGGGACAACAGATTGGTTCCAAATTGGGAAAGGAATACATCAAGGCTGTATATCGTCACCCTGCTTATTTAACTGATATGCAGAGTACATCATGCGAAATGCCGGGCTGGATGAAACACAAGCTGGAATCAAGATTGCCAGGAGAAATATCCATAACCTCAGATACACAGATGGCACCATCCTTATGGCAGAAAGTGAAGAACTGGAGGGCCTCTTGAAAAGTGAAAGAGGAGTGTGAAAAAGTTGGCTTAAACTCAACATTCAGAAAACTAAGAGCATGGCATCTGGTCCCATCACTTCATGACAAATAGATGGGGAATCAAGGGAAACAGTGAGAGACAACAAAATCACCAAAGATGGTGACTGAAGCCATGAAATTAAAAGATGCTTGCTCCTTGGAAGATAAGTTATGACCAACCTAGACAGCATATTAAAAAGCAGAGAAATTACTCTGCCAACAACGCTATGGTTTTTCCATTAGTCTTGTATGGATGTGAGAGCTGGACTAAAAAGAAAGCTGAGCACAGAAGAATTGATGCTTTCGAACTGTGGTGCTGGAGAAGACTCTTGAGAGTCCCTTGGACTGCAAGGAGATCAACCAGTCCATCATAAACGAAATCATTCCTGAATATTTATTGGAAGGACTGATGCTGAAGCTGAAACTCAAATACTTTGGCCACCTGATGAGAACTGATTCTTTGGAAAAGACTCTGATACTGGGAAAGATTGAAGGCAGGAAGAGAAGGGGACAAGTGAGGATGAGTTTGTTGGATGGCATCACCAACTGGATGGAAATGAGTCTGAGTAAGCTCTCAGAATTGGTGATAGATAGGGAAGGCTTGAGTGCTGCAGTCCATGGGGTCACAAACTGTTGGACAAGACTGAGCAATTGAACTGTACTGAACTGAACCTTTTCCCTAACTACTATCAAGGTTTATATGTAGTGAGTGTTTGTCTTCTAAAAACTTTATTTCTTAGTAAATGGAGAATTCTTGCTTGAAGTTTTTGTCTTCTGTTACATGCCTAGTGATGACTGAATTAAAGAATATAAAGTTGGTAAATTTCTCTTCCATTCTACACTGAGTATGTCTATAGCCTCTGGAGCCAGGCAACTAGTTTTCAAGTTCCATCTCTAGTGCAGGGGTTTTGAAACCATATTTGCAGGTACATAAATTGGATGTGAGAGTTGGACTGTGAAGAAAGCTGATCGCCCAAGAATTGATGCTTTTGAACTGTGGTACTGGAGAAGACTCTTGAGAGTCCCTTGGACTGCAAGGAGATCCAACCAGTCCATTCTAAAGGAGATCAATCCTGGGTGTTCATTGGAAGGACTGATGCTAAAGCTGAAACTGCAATACTTTGGCCACCTCATGCAACGAGTTGACTCACTGGAAAAGACTCTGATGCTGGGAGGGATTGGGGGTAGGAGGAGACGGGGACGACAGAGAATGAGATGGCTGGATGGCATCACCGACTCGATGGACATGAGTTTGAGTGAACTCCGGGAGTTGGTGATGGACAGGGAGGCCTGGCGTGCTGTGGTTCATGGGGTCACTAAGAGTCGAACACGACTGAGTGAATGAACTGAACTGAAAACCTATCTAAGAAAAATATTATGAGAATTATGTTGAATACACTTAAATATGCATAAGGTAAAGTTAATTTTATTTAATTTCTTCATTCATAATTTACATATGAAATGCACAGTTGTAAAGTTTTTAAGTGTACAATTCAATGAGCTTTGGTAAATATATGCATTCATTAAACTACCACTTCATAAAGATAGAGAAAGTTTTCATGACTCCAGAAACTTCCCGTGTGTTCTTTTCCAGTCAGTTCCTCTCATCCAGGGTGACCATTAATATTTTGTGATTATTATCACAGTTTAGCTAAAATTCATATAGTTGGAGTAATATAGTATATGATCTTTTGTGTCTGCTTTCTTTTGTGTGATATAATGATTAACCCACATTATCAGCATGCTGCTGACTTATGTACCATTGTTTGTATATATAGAATTTGTTTATTCTTTTGTTCATTTGGTTGCTTCCAATTTTTTTGACTATTATAAATCAGGCTGCTATGAACATTTTCTATAAGTTACTTTGGTTATATATATATATTGTATACATCCTGAAGAGGAATGGCTGGGTAGCTGTAGGTTTAGCTTTAAAATAAATTGCCTAAGAGATTTCCAAATTGATATTACCATTTACAATTCCATCAGCTAATATGAAGTTCCAACTGTTCCTTTCCCTCATGAATACTTGGCATTGTCATTAAAGAAAAAATTAGCCAGTCTAGTGATTGCGTAGTGGTAACTTATGGGTGATTTTAATTTGTATTGTTAGGATGACTTATGATGCTGAGAATTTTTTCATGTGCTTATTTTGCAATTACATATCCACATGAGGGAAATATCTTTTCAAATCTTTTGCCTATTACTTTGTTGGGCTATTAAAGTACATTTTTTTCTTATTGTTAGCACTTTTTTAATCTGGTATAAGAAGTCATTGCCATATGATTTTTCTCCTGTCTGTTTTACTTCACTCAGGATGATATCCCTTATATGCACAATCTGAAAAGAAATGATACAAATGAACTTACAAAGCAGAAAGAGACTCACAGACTTAGAGAATGAACTTATGGTTGCCAGTCAGAAGGGTGGAGGAAGGGATAGTTACAAAGTTTGGGATGGACATGTACACACTGCTGTATTTAACAACAAGGACCTTCTGTATAGCACAGGGAACTCTGCTCAATGTTACGTGGCAGCCTGGATGGGAGGGGAGTTTGGAGGAGAATGGATACATGTACATGTATGGCTGAGTCCCTTTGCTGTCCACCAGAAACTATCACAATGTTGTTAATTGGCTATACCCCAACAGAAAAAAGTAGGTCCATAGTCTGTCTCAAAGCCATTTTTGTGAGTGGTTGAAGGCCAGAGTCAAGGTTAAATGTTTTATTTTGTTTTCATAGAAGTATCAAATTATTCTAGCACCATTTGCTGAGAAAAATACAAATGGAAAGAAAAAGTAAGCAACCTTTCCCCCTCTATATTTTCTTGGCAACATGGCCGAAGATCAATTGATTGTGTATGTGGAGGTTTGCTTGTAGACTCTGTCCTGTTCTTTTGTTCTATGCATCTGCCCTTAGGCCAGTGCCACATTATCTTAATTACTGTAGCTTCAGAGTGATTCCAAAAACCAGATGGCATAAGTACTCTAGCTCTCTTTTTTAGTTTTCAAAATTCTCTTGTCTATTCTAAATGCTATGGATATAAATTTTTGAATTAGCTTGGATATTTCAACAAATGTCCCACTGGAATTTTAATTGGGATTGTGTAGTTGCTACTTAGTTTTTGTTTCTTAGGATATCTTAGAATATTATTCCCAATTACTGCCACTAATCTTGTGGGACATTGCTAGCCTTCATTTCACCTATCTTTATGCCATTTTCTAGAGTAGGAAATGGCAACCCACTCCAGTATTCTTGCCTGGAAAATTCCATGGACAGAGGAGCCTGATGGGCTAGAGTCCATGGAGTTGCAAAGAGTTGGACATGACTATATGACTGAGCACACACACACACAGTGGAACAGTATGCCATAATTGCCTAATTATCTTTGATTATTATCTTGAACAGTTATTTTTAAATTAATGAAGAATAATAAAAATAACAGATGCTATTTTTACTTTTTCCTTTTCCAATGTGCTTCCTTTCTTTACAGAGATCCACATTTCTGATCTAGTTTGCCTTCTGCCTGAAGAATTTCTTTTAACATATTTTGTGGTATAGGTTTATGGGTAGTGAATGCCCTCAGTTTTTGTTTTTCCAAGAAAGTCTCTATATCTTCTTCATTTTGGAAGAATAATATCACCAGTTATAGAATTCTAGGTTATTGATCTTTTTTCTTTCAATGTTTTAAATATTTCATTCAGAAAAAAAGAAAAAAAATTTTCATTCATTTTCTTCCTGTTGGTATGGTTTCTGATGAGAAGTTCACTGTAATTTTTAATTCCTGTTCTTCTACCAATAAAGTATTTTTCTCCTTGTGTTTCTTTCAAGATTTTACCTCACCTCTAATTTTCTGCAGTTTGAATATGATATATATAGGTGTTATAATAATGTTTTTTGTTTGTTTATTTTGTATTTCCCTTGATTGGTGTTTTCTGGGGTTTAGTGTTCGTCATTAATTTTGATACATTCTCAGCCATTATTACTTCAACTGTTTCTTCCACATTGTTCTTTCTTCCTTCTCCTGGTGTTCTGGTATTCCAATTGCATCAGTGGTATGTACACCCTTTGAAAATGTCCCACAGATATTGGATGGTGTGTTCTGATTTTTTATAATATAAAATTAAATACTGAAACAGTAGCAAATGAAGTATAGTATTATCTCATGGAAAAATGTGTAACAATAGAAGGTTTATGAGCTAATTCTTGACACCATACACAAACTGATGAGTCTTGCTTTTATTCATTGAACAGCAGATAAAATGTGCTAGTAATCAACTTCTTCAATTGAATAAATTATATTAGTTTCTATTTCAGAGGAAAAATTTCCTAAATTGCAAGGTGCCATTCATGTGAGTTGTATTACATTGAAGAATTTTTGATGAGGTCCCTTAAGCTTAGTTATATCATAAACTTATAAGAAATGATAAATAATTTTAGGTTAAGAAATCATCTCCTGTATATTTACACTTATCCTAGATTGTATAGATGAGATAATAAAACTCAGAGTAATTTGATGATTTGTTAAAGTTTCAGAGGGAATGAGGAAGCCTAGATATCTTTTATAAATGGGTAGTGAGTGAGTGAAGATACTCAGTCACGTCCAACTTTTTGCGACCTCCTGCCAGGCTCCTCCATCCATGCGATTTTCTAGGCAAGAATACTGGAGTGGGTTGCTGTTTCCTTCTCCAAAACTGAACTACACAGTGATCTTGAAGGGACCCGAACCCTCAATCTTCTGACCTGGAATCAGATGCCTTATCCATTAGGCCATGTAGCTGTGCTATAAACGGGTGGATTGACACTGAAATATTTTTTATGGAGATATAATTGTCACATAACTTTGTGTAAGTTTAAGTGTACAGTGTGTTGATTTAATACATGTTGAGTGACTAACACACATGCATACATATATTTGGAATATGATTACCACCATAGCATTAGCTAACACCCTATCATGTCACATAATTATTTCTTTGTGTGTGTGTGTGGTGAGAACAATTAAGATCTTAGCAACCTTGAAGTTTATAATATTGTTGTCTATAATCACCATGTTGGGCAGTGGAGTTCCAGGACTTATTTGTATACAAGTCAGAAGCTTTTACCCTTAAACAACATCTACTCTACCATCCCCCACCCCCTCACCCCAACTCCCTGCTGTTGGTAACCACCATTCTACACTCTGTATTTCCAGGTTTGGCTTTTTTTCAATATTCCACATGTAAGTAATACCACACAGTATTTGTCTTTCTCTATCTGACTTATTTCACTTAGCGTAGTGTCCTCAAGCTTCATCCAAGTTGTTGCGAACAGCAGCATTCCCTTTATCATGGCTGAACAACATTTCATTATACACATATACTTCATCTTTTGTATACACTCCCATGTTTATCATAGCATTATTCACAATAGTTAAGATATGGAAACAATTTGGATGTTTTATCTTTTAGTGCAGAGCTTCAACATGTGAAAAAGCAGCTTGCTACACTAGAAAAGGCATATTTTGGAGCCTGGTAGTATGAATTAAAAAATTCTCGTTCTTTTATTTGCTAACTGTGAGGTCTTGAGCAAGTAAACTCAATTTCCTCATCTTTAAAATGGTGAAAATTCATGCTTAATTTTAGGACCTTTAGGAAAGCTGGGATATTCATATTTGACAGACAGACAGTGTTCAATAAACTATAGCTCCAATGATTAGAATCAAAGAAGTTACATGTAAAACCAGATTAAATATCTTCCTGGTTGCCTGAAAGAATGATTCATAGCTTTAGTTAAGGATTCTTTGCCTTCAAATAAGAGTATCCAGGGAATTCCCTGGCAGTTCAGTGGTTAAGACTTCACCTTCCAATGCAGGAGGTATGAGTTTGACCTCTGATTGGGGTGTAATGATCCCACATGCCTTATGGCCAAAAAACAAAAACATAAAAGAATAGAAGTAATGTTGTAAAAAATTAATGGCTTTAAAAATGGTTTACATAAAAAATCTTTAAAAAACCCCACCAAATAACATTGTCAAATAGACCAAGAAAAAATAAAAAAATTTTTTTAAAGATTCTAGGATGTCTTTTGAAATATGATGATTCTACCAGGGAAAGGATTTTGCTGTTTTTTCCTGGCTATGTCCCCAGTGCCTAGGGTAGTGTTTGGCAGGTATAGAGTGTGCCATAATTATTCTTTAAGTAAAGGGATGAAGGGCTACAGCAGTGTTTCTCAACTTTTGTTCATTACCACCCTCCTAAGGAGCCTTTTCAGATATTCTGTTCGAATCATTATCATCACTATGAAATTAAATATTAAAGAGTAAGATTTTAAACCCACAGAGATATGCGGTAAATAAATAGCTGTTGTTTTAAACCACTACATTTTAGAGTTTGCTTTTTCAGCAAAAGCTAACTGATGTAACTTCCTTTGGGAGGGCTTTCTAGATTACAGTGCTATGGTTATCCATTTTGGTGGCATCTTTGCATGTATCATAAACTAGTTCAGTGTGTTTTCTAGATATGGAAGTTCTGCATGCAACTTAACAACACCATCTTTGTAGAATTTGTAGATTTGGTTGATAGTTGGATTTGCCATTCCATTATTATCATTTTTCTTCTAGGATCTAGCTGCCTGAATTTTTTTCATCCACATGGCTATCTAATTTCTTTCTTCATTTAAAAACATTTTTTATTAGAGTCTAGTTGATTTGATTAGTTTAGTTTAGTTTCTGCTGTTTAGTTTCTGCTGCACAACAAAGTGAATCAGTTATGCATATACATATATCCATTCTTCTTTAGATATTTTTCCCATATAGTTAATTCCAGAGTAGTTCCCTGTGTTATGTGGTAGGTCTTATTAGTTATCTATTTTATATATAGTAGTGTGTATATGTCCGGAGAAGGCAATGGCAAGCCGCTCCAGTACTCTTGCCTGGCAAATCCCATGGATGGAGGAGCCTGGTGGGCTGCAGTCCCTGGGGTCGCTAAGGGTCGGACACGACTGAGCGACTTCACTTTCACTTTTCACTTTCACACATTGGAGAAAGAAATGGCAACCCACTCCAGTGTTCTTGCCTGGAGAATCCCAGGGATGGGGGAGCCTAGTGGGCTTCCATCTATGGGGTCACACAGAGTCGGACACGACTGAAGTGACTTAGCAGCAGCAGCAGCAGTGTGTATATGTCAGGTAACCAATCAATACTACAGTACCATGCAGTATTACATCATGATGAAGTAATTACACTCTCTTCATCATTAAGACCTCACCAGGTTGAGAAATGTGCTTCCCTGGTGGTTCAGTGGCAAAGAATCTGCCCGCAATGCAGGAGAGGCTGGTTAGATCCCTGGGTTAGAAAGATCCCCTGGAGAAGGAAACAGCAACCCACTCCAGTATTCTCACCTGGGAAATCCCATGGACAGATGAGCCTGGTAGGCTAGAGCCCATAGAGTTGGAAAGAATCGGACACAACTTAGTGACTGAGCAGGCATGCACGCAGGTTGAGAAAGGTGAGCAGATCAGAAGTTTTTGAGGATGTGGGTTGGATAATGTTGCTGCAAGATGTCACTTCTAGATTTATTTTAAAACTATACAGAGGGGACAAGAAAGATCTATGAATAGGATAAAAGTCTTTGGCAGCAAATGCTTACACACATAACATAATATATCATTCAAACAAGAACCAAACTTATATCTACATAACTGCTGCCTGAAATAGACTTTCTGTGTTGGCAGTCACCTGCCTCATGCAATGAATTTACCCATATTCATTTGGTTTCCTTTTCCTCTATTGTGACTTCCCAGTAGAGATTTTCCCAGTTTACATTTGTCCTCTGATTTGTAGTAATGGAGTTCCTTTTCCCAGCTCCTTACTTTTCTATGTCATGGCTTTGACCTAGAAAGCTCCATGTTTATCTCCCACATTGGATTTAAACCACCACTAGTACATTTAACATATGATATGTATCTAATGCCCTAACTATAAATGACTGATTAAATCCCCAAAATCAGGAATTGCTTGTTCTAGGTCCAGTATCCTAAATGCCTATTCTGTGACACTGAGCCATTCTTCATAGACTCTTCTGCCTAGAGCTTTCTTTGTAACTTCTGTTCTGTATTATGCCTGATAGCCAGAGTTGTCTGTCAGTTCTCAGAGTATATTTAAAATTCCTGATGTAATTTCCTCTGGTAATCAGTCCTTTTAGGTGGGCCCTATCACAAAGTGTCAGACAAAACTGAGTGACTAAGCACAGCACATATCCTTATAAGAGGACTTCCCTGGTGGCTCAGGAGTAAGGAATCTGCATGCCAACACAGGAGACATGGGTTCAGTCCTTGGGTTGGGAAGATTCCCTGGAGAAGGAAACGACAACCCATTCCAGTATTCTTGCCTGGAGAATCCCATGGACAGAGAGCCTGACAGGCTACAGTCCATGGGGTCACAGAGTCAGACACGACTTAGCAACTAAACAACAACAAATCCTTATAATAAGCTCCATCAATCTGCTTCCCTGGTTACATTACCCCTAATGGTTTCCCAAGGTTATTGTCCAACCAAGATGGATTTCCTGAATCAGGACAAGGATAATTATTTGACTACAAAATTATTGATTCTGCTTGTATATTCTTGCTGCTCTGACCAAAACTGATAAAATTATGGTCAAATTTCCTTAGAAACTGATAGAAATCAAAGGTTATTTTTTTACCTTCTTTATGAATGTTATAATTTAGACAGCCACCCCTTCCCTTTTCCTTGGCAATATCCTTGACATGTATCACAGATGTACGTGGTTAGACTTGAAGTCTAAAGTAGGTACATGAACATTTTCTTCTGAGACAGTATAACTATGTTAAACTGTAACTTACTTTACTCTTTAGCTTCTGATTTGGTCTGATTTTATCTTGCATGACTTGTTCAGTTCAGTTCAGTTCAGTCGCTCAGTCGTGTCCGACTCTTTGCGACCCCATGAATCACAGCACGCCAGGCCTCCCTGTCCATCACCAACTCCCGGAGTTCACTCAAACTCATGTCCATTGAGTCGGTGATGCCATCCAGCCATCTCATTCTCTGTCGACCCCATCTCCTCCAGCCCCCAATCCCTCCCAGCATCAGAGTCTTTTCCAGTGAGTCAACTCATCGCATGAGGTGGCCAAGGCCTAATTTTCATTAGTTGCTATTCATTTCCTTTTCAGATTTTATAATAGTACTTCAACAGACTCTGTGGTGAAATTCATTTTCTTTGGTTTTGTGTATTTAACAAGGTAAATGTTTTTAAATGCTTTTGTTAATCATAAAATCAAACAAATCAGGAAAACCACTTAGTGGTAGTTATTACAGGCTACAAAAGTTACAGTTTTTTTTTTTTAAAAGTATGTTTTCCTTTTCTTCTTAAGTATAAACCACTAAAAAGGAATAAACATGTTTTGGACTCTGTGTCAAGCTTAGAAAATGTATTTATTAAGAAAAAAGTAAAGAGTTTGATGACAAACTTTTCTCTGAACTTTGAGATTTTTTTCTACATAAATAACAACAAAATAACCACTGAAATGTACCAAAGCAAGAAAACTGATTTTAAAAGAAAATATAATTATTTCTGAATAAAACCCTAGATCTAGATAGACTTAAGGGTATATCCTTGTTGAAAGAGTCATCTTTTTTGCCTCTCTTGAATCCTCAATGCGGTATTGCGTCATGATAAAGTAATTCCTCTCTCTGGTTGGTCTTATACCTAACCATAGGCTCACTCCTGAGCCTGCCTCACAGTGAAGTGGGTCCCCTGCTTAGATGCTATATTGTGTGACATTCTATTCCTGTGTATCAGGCACTCAGTAAGACTCTGGATAGTAATATTTGCTGTCTATGGTCATACCTGTCATTGGTTTCTCTTCCCGTTTTAATGAACCACTGGCCCTTCCAATCTGAAAAGGATGTAATATTGTCAACTCATGTTTAAGCAACTGGTTGTGTTGTCTTCTTTCCTATCCCCGTCAGGAAAGAGAAATAATTTGCTTTGACATGAAATTAACAGATATTAATTTACTCTACATGTGTAACTGTGTGGTCCTCTGTCAAAATACAATCTAGAGAGATCTTGGGGGTCTCAACAGCCCAAAGAACATCACATTGACCCATTACATCCATGGCCTCATGTTGACAGTGCAGGACAGCATGGCAGAGATGCGTGTATTCCAAAGAGTGAGAAATAAACTCTCTGCAGACTCCAAGAACTGCCATTAAGTACAGATTCTAGATGTCCAGTGGTTAGTGGCATTCCCTAAAATAAAAGGCAAATTGTTGCATATTGCATCTTTCATTACCTATTCCCACTCCACTCTCTAAAAAAGGAAACAGAGAAAAGAACCAGGATCAACATCTACTACGTTGGTTTGGGTTTTGTGGATTTTAGAACACAACACCAGATCAATAGCTGTGTTCTATATACCTGAGGCCCTAACTAATCTGTGAGTTCTCATATTAGGATTTTATATCAGATTACTGTATTAACATAGTCATATGATTGACCTGATCTATCAACTCAGCAGTTTCAATCAAAGGAACTACTTGGTTGAGCAGTCTCTAGTCTTTCCCAAGGGCCTAGTTAGTTTCTTTAGGGGCCATGTTGGTAAATTAAATGAAGAGATCTTTCTTCCTGAAAGCATTGGATCCCTACCATCTTCCCCTTAAATGTAATATCTTGACTGGGATGTGCAGTGTTTAGTTGCTCAGTCATGTCTGACTCTCTGTGACCCCATGGACTGTAGCCTGCCAGGCTCCTCTATACATGGGGATTCACCAGGAAAGAATACTGGAATGGGTTGCCATGCCTTCCCCCAGAGGATCTTCCCAACCCAGGGATCCAACCCAGGTCTCCTGCATTGCAGGGGGATTCTTTATCATCTGAGCCACGAAGGAAGCCGGGCTTTGATGGGGGAAGAGTGATTAGTTTTCAGAGGATAGGTGGATATCTGAATACAGGCTGGTCTTCAAATAGAATAATTGAGTAATGGATACTGAAAAGATAAACATGAACATGTAATCTGCTTTCTGTCCTTAGAGACTTCCCTGGTGGCTCAGACAGTAAAGAATCTGGCTGCAATGCAAGAGACCCAGGTTGGATCCCTGAGTCAGGAAGATCCCCTGGAGAAGGGAATGGCAACCCACTCCAGTATTCTTGCCTGGAGAATCCCATGGACAGGGAGCCTGGCATCCTATACTTCATGGGGTTGCAAAGAGTTAGATATGACTGAGCAACTAACACTTTCATTTTCTGTCCTTTATGTACATGCACAGGAAGCGTTCTGGAATGATAGCAAAGGCTATATCTGGGTAGTAATACTTAGAATTTTTTTCTATGTACATTGTGAAATGTTTGAATTTATTATAATATACTCACACAGAAAAACAGTGTCTTATCTGAACATATTGTTAAAAACACAGCTTTTTGTACACCTGAAATTCCAGAAAGCATTAAAGCCATATGATGAAAATAACAGTCGAATAAGTTACTTTCTACCCTTTACTTCTAGATAAGTTTAACCTCCAAATTCAGAGGACCCAGAAGGCAGTGGGGAATTGAGGGTAGAGGAGCCTCACATAAGGGGACTAGAGAAAAGTTTACCATATGCTTCTTCCCAACTCAGGTTTCCAACTAAAATAAAATCTGAGGAGAAAGAAGGAAGAGTTTCAATTTGATGAAATGTCTTGTGTGACTATCTCATGAGACTTGGTATGCAGTTACCAAAATGAACTCTTATGAGATTAAATGATTGAAGTTTTAGCTGAAAGTGGCCAAAATAGCCATGCCATCTATCTGAGGTTTCAACCAAAGATTTTGGAAGAAATATCAGATTTGACTGGATCCTGGAGGAAAAAGAAGAGAGTTTGTTTGCCATCACACTGCTGCTGCTGCTGCTAAGCCACTTCAGTCGTGTCTGACTCTGTGTGACCCCATAGACAGAAGCCCACCAGGCTCCCCCGTCCCTGGCATTCTCCAGGCAAGAACACTGGAGTGGGTTGCCATTTCCTTCTCCAATGTGTGAAAGTGAAAAGTGAAAGTGAAGTCACTCAGTCATGTCTGACTCGTAGCGACCCCATGGACTGCAGCCTACCAGGCTCCTCCATCCATGGGATTTTCTAGGCAAGAGTACTGGAGTGGCTTGCCATTGCCTTCTCCGTGCCATCACACTAAGTCTTAGCATAAAGCTAGACTTGTGGAAGAGCAAGAATCATGAATGAGCATAGAAGAGGGTGCAATTTACAAAAAAGACTACAGAAAAATCAGGTTTGAAGAAGAAAAGATAGTTTACTTCTGAATATGTTAAGTTGGAGATACCTGTAAAACATTTAAGTAAAGGTATCATAGTTAGTGTTGGTCACATCTGACTCTCTGTGACCCCAAAGACCGCCAGCCTTCTCTGTTCACAGAATTTCCCAGGCAAGAATACTGGAGTAGGTTGCCATGCCCTTTCCAAGGGGATCTTCCAGACCCAAGGATCAAACCCAGGTCTACTGCATTGTAGGCAGATTCTTTACCATCTGAGCCACCAGGAAAACCCCATAGGGCAAGTAATTGCATGAGGTTAGAGCTTAGAAGGGCTTCTCTGGTAGCTTAGCTGGTAAAGAATCCACCTGCAATACAAGAGACCCCAGTTCAATTCCTGGGTCAGGAAGATTCCCTGGAGAAGGGATATGCTACCCATTCCAGTATTCTTGGATTTCCCTGGTGGCTCAGATTATAAAGAATGTGCCAGCATGAGAGAGACCTGAGTTTGATCCCTGGGTTGGATCCCTGGGTGGGGAAGATCCCCCGGAGAAGGGCATGGCAACCCAATCTTGTATTCTTGCATGGAGAATCCCATGGACAGAGGATCCTGGGGGGGTCTACAGTCCATGAGATTGCAGAGTCAGACAAGACTTAGCAACTGAGCATGGAGGAGGAGCCAAGAAAAAGGACAGTTAGAGATCTACATTTAGAAGTTGAAATGAATAGCATTAAAATCAAGGAGGTGGAGTTCCATTAGGACAAGAAAGAGGAGAGAACTTGGAACAAAGCGATGCAGCCTCTCACATTTTGAGATCAGAGAGAGAAGCAGCTACCTTCAGGTACTGAGCGGAGAGATTCAGAGAGATGGTGGGAGAATGACCACATGTGAGTGCCACAGACATCAAGGCAGGAACATTTTGATAAACACGTCCTTTGATGCTGAAACATCAAGAGAGATTTGTAAGTGGTTCACTGAGTGGTAATATAAAGATCACTGGTGAAGCTAACAAGGAGTTTCAAGTGAAATGGGTGATCAGGACTCATGTGAGAAAGTTGATGAGCAAGTGAGATGCGAGAAAAGGAAGAAAAAAATAATTTAACTCTGCGGCCAACTTAAAAAATTTCTCTTGGAATGAATACATATACATGTATGGCCAATCCCTTTGCTGTCCACCTAAAATTATCACAACATTGTTAATTGGCTATACTCCAATATAAAATAAAAAGATTAGTTTGGTGGGGTTGCTTTTTAATAGAAAATTCTCCTGTGAAGGGAGTAGAAAGATATGAAAATAGTGAGCAATGAATATGGGCGCATGAGTTTGTTTAAGGAAGGGAAGTATGAAGTCATATTTGTTTTTTTTGTGTGTGTGTGTGTGTGGCAAATGTATACAAATGGATTGTTTTTTAGCAGGTTGATCTTCTATTTACCAGTCTTGCTGAACTCAACATTTCTTTTTTGGTCTTACCCTGCAACATGTGAGATTTTAGTTCCCTAACCAGGGATTGAAACCCCACTCCCCTGCATTGGAAGAAGTCTTAGCCACTGAACCACCAGATCCTGAGATCATACTTGTATGATGATAGAAGGGCTCTAGTAAAGAGGAAGAATTTAAAGAAGCAAGAGGTTTTGTAGATTGTGTAGCTCTTAGTGGATTTTGAAAGGGTATGAGATTATGGAACCAAAGATGCATGTGGAGAGATTTTTCTTTTGATAGAAAGAACACTCATAAAACATCATAATTAATTGAACAGAAGTAACCACAGTTTGCAGGGTCCAGTACATTCCTAAAATAGTTTAGAGTTATATTCCTTAAGGAAGGAAGTTGGAGGGGGATTAAATTGTTGTAAGGAAGCCAATAAGAAAGAAATGAAGAGCTGTGCTCCTGAGCTAGAAATCAAGAAATCTAAAATTCATTATTACATTGAGACTTCAACATTGTATGCTTTGACTTCTTCATCTAAACCCCAGGAGTCCTTTAGTATTTTCTGAGCCTCTGATCTATGCCCAGTCTTGGGTTATGGCTAGATATTTATCTTGGTTTACTTAGAGCTTATGGCAGCCATAAAGAAGAGCTATTGATCTCATGATTTTATAGGTAAATAGAATGAGATGAAGAGACAATAAATTACCCAAGGTTGTAGGGCTAAAAAGGAGGACAAGATGAACTAAAAATGTATGCTTGCATGATTCAAGTTCAGCTTCTATGTTACGGGAGTGTTGGAAAATGTAAATACATCATAATCAGTAAAGTGCCTTATACTCTTTTCAGAAGAAAGTCCCATTATGTGCTTAGGATAATTTTTAAAAATATGGTAATAGCTTCGCTATTATATTGTTCATGTATAATTTGAAAATTTATGTAACTGGAGACAGGAGTAAAAAAAAAAGTCATCTGCAAATATTCAGTATTTCTCACACAATTTGCATTGACTCTATTTTCCAGAGCCATCCCTCCTCCTAGTCACAGCCATCTGGTTTCCTTCTACCTCCTGCTCTTTCACTAAAGCTACAGAAACAAACGGAGCTGCCTGGAGCAAATCAATTTCCCATTGTCCTTAATGTGTGAAGACGAGACTTCTGACAGCGATCGCAGTCTTTGTCTACTGATAGGGTTGAAAAGTCATGTTTACATAACAGAAAATGTTTTCACATAGAAGGGATGGCATGGGCGCACGTGGTTGTGGGATGCTGTGTCTTAATATGAGAACTGATTCCTCTCAACATGTAAACTTAGCATTTCTCTCTGCAGAGGGCTAGGAGGCCTCTTCCTGAGAATGTGGAGGGATTTGAAAGTCGTGTGTATTTATCAGACTCCTGAGCGTGATTGAGAGGATCTGTCCAGCAGAGTTTAGAGACGGGAAAATAAAGGGGGAGATACCCAAAGAGTCCTTCATCCTTCCGCTCTTTCCTCCTTCTGTCCTTCCATCAATATCCACTACGCCAGGCACTGTACAAGACACTGCTATTGACCAGTGGAAAAAAGAGATAAGGTTCCTATTCTCAGAGAACATACATTCTGGTGGAAGAAGACATAATAATACAAACACATTCCCAGACTGAGAAGATGCCAGTGGTAAGGACCATGTGGAGAGGTAAAATAAGTTCCTGTGTTTGAGTATGGCTGGGTGACTGCATTATTTTGGTGGTTAAGAAAGGCTTCTCTGAGGAGGTGACATTTAAGTGAAGAATGCACTTACAGGAATAGCTCAGCTGTGCACAAATTAGGTAGAAGTGTGTTTTGGGCAGAGAAAAGAACCAGTGCAAAATTCTGAGCAAATTTTGGAGCCAGGGGTGACAGAGCAGGTCAGTGAAGGAGCCCATAGCTTGTGGCCTGTGGGGAAATAGGATGAGAGGAAGTTAGAAAGGTTGGCAGGGGCCTGATCTTACAGGACTCTGTAGGACAGAATAGGATGTCTACTTTTTATTCTATGTGCATAACAAATCTATTGGGCAGTTTTAAGTAGAGAAAGAAAATAATCTGATTTATTCTGGAAGATATATGAAGAATGAGTTCTTGAGAAGCATGAATACAAGCAAAAAGAAATACAACCTGTAAAATCTTCACACTTACCTGTTATAGAATGGAACTGTATGAAAATTTTTACATAAAAAGTTTTGAAAAGATTGTGCTGCTAAAGAAAAAGCGGTCAAAAAATCACAATTCTGGTCTATAGAGACATTATAAAAATGAAAAAACATCTATCAACCTATCCCAATATATCCTCCTATGCAATCCCATAGGTATCTAAGTTGTTTTCTGGATCAGATATGTGAATACTTGCCACGTTAGTTCACAACACTCACACTCTTGCCGTTATTGCTCGGAAAGTCTCCAATTCACTGTATTTCTTAGATGCATTATAAATTTCCATTTGTTCCCTTGCCCCAGGCTGTTAATATTTTAGCGACATAATTTTAAGAATGTCACTGTGCAGTACACACTGCACAGCCTCAGGAAATTGGACCCAGCTGTAAAAAGGTGTAGGCTATTACATTTTTGTAATTCTTAGTGAGACTTTTCCATTTTACACGAATGCCTACTGAGACATGTCTTTGTTTAAGACACATGGACACCTGGAGTCTGAACAAATATGACAAATTGGAAACTAGAACCAGAAAAAATATGTTTTGGATATTGTCAAAGTTATATAATAATTGTAAAAGACACAAAATATTTTAAGGCTTTTCTTTTATATTTATCCTTGACAATCAACAAACATTTAATCATTGCCAACTATAACAGTAGAGCAAACATTTACTGAATGCTCACTGTGTACCAGTCACTGGTTTTTATAATCATTGTCTTGTTTAATTTTCCCAACATGGTGCTTCTAACCATTATTCTAATAAATGTGCCAGTCACGTGATTTATGCTTTAGGATATCGAGAATGTATGAGGTTGTCCATCTTAATGAGCTCATATGTTGTAAAATGGACAGATAATTACTTTGCATTGCGAAAATACACTAATAGCTCCCTATAGCAAGGATCTGGGTTTCAGTTTAATATATTCCATGACCGGTCCATGAATGTTTGGAAAATTGGGGAAAACAGAATAAACCTGACAGAAGTTAATAGGCAGGAGAGATTTTGGGTTTTGACCTAGGGGGAACAGAAATATTTATTCACAGATGCCGATAGGGAAGAATAGAGTAATAGAATGAGATGACGTAGTCTGTTGTTAGCCTCACAAGTTAGATATGAGTCTTACCCAGCGACAAGGTGTATGGAGAAGGAAAAAAAATCTCTACATTAACAAAGGATTTAATGACACATGGGAACCAAGAAGGGAAACTTTGGAAGTAAAATAACAAAGATAACTGAATACACAAAGGCAGTTGGTGTGTGAGTGTGTGTGTGTGTGTGTGTGTGTGTTCAGTCCTGTCTGACTCTTTGTGACCCCACCAGAAGAAGTCACAAAGGGTGTGACTGCAGTTCAACTTAATTAGCTTAAATCAGGTAGAGTGACAGTACACCTCCCCCGCTTCAATCCCCGGGGACTACAGCCCTCCAGGCTCCTCTGCCCAAGGAATTTTCCAGGCAAGAATACTGGAGAGAGCTGTCATTTCCTACTTCAGGGGGTCTGCCTGACGCAGGTTTTGAACCCACATCTCTTGCATTTCCTGCACTGGCAGGCAGATCCTTTACTGCTAAAGACTGCTACTAAGAATCAGGGATACAATTCTTCTTAGTCTGAGGCAATGGCACTATGGCTCTTCTTTATTAGAAAACTTTCCCCCCCATTCTTTATTAGAAAACTGTGAAGGCAGGAAGGAAACACTGTGAGCCATCTATTGGCTTTATGGGGAAAGCAATGTTTGTAGTTTACTGCTGCTGCTGCTGCTAAGTCACCTCAGTCGTGTCCGACTCTGTGTGACCCCATAGACGGCAGCCCACCAGGCTCCCCTGTCCCTGGGATTCTCCAGGCAAGAACACTGGAGTGGGTTGCCATTTCCTTCTCCAATGTGTGAAAGTGAAAAGTGAAAGTGAAGTCGCTCAGTCATGTCTGACTCGTAGCGACCCCATGGGCTGCAGCCTACCAGGCTCCTCCGTTTACAGATGGTCAGAAATTTTCTCTTCTCTCCTCACAGGAAGGGAAAAAGAAAAGGATATTTTTCTCCATTATAGCAATCCTCACCTTCTTCTCAAGCCAAGTGAACTCAGGAAGCTTCCAGTCAATCATTCATAGATTCGAGGGGTTTATATAAAAACCTACAGGTCCACTCTGGATCACAGCGTGCTTATTGGAGTGGCAACTAACCTAGACAGAGGATGGACGTGAACAAAGGTAATTTGATAAGATGTAACTGGACAACAGGATACCCAAGCTCACCTTTAAACATGAGAAGGTGTCCAGGGAACATCCTGGGCAGTCCAATGGTTGGGACTTCGCCTTTCAGTGCAGGGGCTGTGGGTTCAATTCCTGGTCTAAGAACTAAGATCCCACATGCCTCATGGCCAAACCCACCCCCCCCAAAACATAAAACAGAAGTAGTATTGTAACAAATTCAATAAAGACTTCAAAAATGGTCCACATCAAAAAAAAAAAAAAAAGGAAGAAGCTGTCTAGGTATGGAAGAAGGGGCCATTTTCACCAGGGAAATTTGGCTAAGGCAGTGGAATTATCAAGGAAGTTACTTTCTAGGAACATAATACAGTTCAGAAGAGGAAGGAGAATGAGTGGCAAGTCAGAGCATGGACAATGGAGAACATTCACATCATGATAGACCTTACCTATTGGGCTGAAGATTTTGCGAGAAGATTCCCTGGAGAAGGAAATGGCAACCCAATCCAGTATTCTCGCCTGGGAAATCCCATGGACAGAGGAGCCAGGTGGTATATAGTCCACAGGGTAGCAAAAATCAGATGCAACTGAGAGACTAACACAAGAGCATACGTACATTTTGGTAGACAAAGTATTCTTTACTCTCTCTGGAGAAAGAATTCTGTGCTTCCAATAAAGGTCAAGACTCACTGGCTTATGGGAAATACCTTGAGAATGAAGGAGATAATTTAGATGGCTGCCACTGTAATAGAAGAAATAAGTGATTAGAGTGTAAGCTAAACAACTGCAAAAGGAAGCACATTTGAGGGGAGAGAGACTTGAGAAGGAAGCAGGTAGAGATATCAATTCTGACACAACTGAATTTGAGATTCCGGTGAGAATATTCAGTAGCACTTGGATATATCTCTCTGAGTCTTTTAGAGAGAGCTAGATTGGGAAAATATATTTTGGATTCATCAGAGTACACACTGCAATTGAGTCTATGAAGTCCAGCATGCAAAACATAAGTGATAACAATCCATCTCATATCATATCCTGAGGTGCTTTTCTAACCAAATGTGTTGTTTTCTTCTGCTTTGCTCTTAGTTTGTCACATTCCAGGGCTGTATTTTTTGCCTTCTCCTCCTTCCCCGCCCTGAAGATTTGTACTTTTGTTTTAGGTCCCAACTTAACACTTCTTTTCTTTATTGATGTTCCTTTCTCTCCAAGCCTGAAGAAAATGAATTTTATTTTCTAGAGTGCCTTGGGATTTATTTATTAACTTCTTTGACAACGGCGTTAAGATTCTCACTTGCTTTTAGAGCTGACATGTGAAACTGAGCATGAACTTCTCTAAATACCCGCTCTTTAGAGCTGTGGGAGATTGTATGGTTTCCCCGGAGAGCTAATCTGCAGAAAATTGTTTACCGCATCCATGAATAAGTTTGGTGAGCACACATAATACAGATTTATTATTTATTATTTCTGTTCATTATTGCCCACTGAGGGCGTCAAACTCTTACAAGCATAAATTTTTAAAAAGGGCATGAAGGAAAAAGGCATGTACATGTTTCCTTAGAATTTTGAAACAAGCAGTTTCAAGAGACCATGTTGTGGTTTAGTCGCTCAGTCGTGTCTGACTGTTTTGCAACCCCCTGACTGCAGCCCATCAGGCTTCTTTGTCCATGGGATATCCCAGGCAAGAATACTGGATTGCGTTGGTGTTTCCTTCTCCAGGGCCTCTTCCCAACCCAGGGGTTGAACCCATGTCTCCTGTATTGCATTACATTTCAGGTGGATTCTTTACTGCTGAGTCACTGGGAAAGAAACAACAAATAGAGATAATTTAGACATTTGAATGTAATGACTTTTGAAAAATATTCCCCAAATTTAAAAATATATATAAGTGATTTTTACCACCCCTTTGTGTCTTGGTAATAAAATTGGGTGGTATATAAAATGTTTGGTTGGGGTCATAAATCGAAGCATCAATCTTTAAATCTCATTTTTCTCCCTTTTTCTCATTTCCTACTCAGATCTCATTGATGCTAGATAATCAATGACAGTGCTTATTGGAGGTCTTCATAAGAGTGATGAAACATGAGTTAGAAGATCCAGACTGTCTCTTTCTGACCCCAAGCCATTAGAAAAAGTCACTTGTCCTTTTTTTGTTTATTATAGTTTTTATTTGTACATTTCCTTCATGTTTTTATATTTATATATATGATGGAAGTTCAATATATTTTCACATGAAAGAGCGTAAAGGGAGTCCCAGACACAATCCATAATTAAGATAAGTGATATCTTCACTTTTCATCTCAATTATGCTGAGCAGCAAAGCTGCTAAATAAGTTTGGAATTGCTAAGTGTTGGGAATAGCAGAAGAGATATGTCAGCATAGCACAGGGGTTCAGAAAAGAATATGAACTATCCTCCTGTTTTGGTTGATATTTTGGATTTGGGTGTCTTCTGATTTTAGGGATGATGATTAAAGTTCCATAGGATATGAAGTGATTCATCAGCTCCCCTAAAAGACCACACAATAGGACAATTAAGTCCTCTCATAGAGATTTGGATTGCTTGCTAAGGGTAGGAAGAAGGAATATGTTATGTTCAAATTCAGGAAGCAGAGGACCTTTGGAGGTTTACAAATCATATAATACCTAAGTTTCCCCTCTCCTCAGGTTCAAATTTGTCTCCTTGGAGGAAATATTGCCTTCCTGGAGCATGTGTGATCTAGAAGAATGTTTGATGTGCTTGGTGTATATAGTATATATATAAACATATTATATATAATGCATATCTATATTATATATAATTATAATATATATAACATATATATAATACATACCTGCCTATTACATATGTAAATTTATATGTATTATATATATAATCTGTTTTAGTTAATTAAAAAAATTCCTTTAACAGAAGAAAGCCCTCATTTCAAAAACTAAATAGAGTATTATTCATTAAAAATTGTTGAAAAATTATACTGTATAAAGTACCGAGGAGAAGTAGCAGTTCTCACTATTTTAGTGAGGCAGAAATTTTGAGAAAGAAAGGGCTGCACAAGCCACTAAGTGAAATACAAGAAATGGATAAAGTACGGTACACGATAGAGGTACCTCTGGCGGCTCAGTCAGTAAAGAATCCGCCTGAAGTGCAGGTTTGATTCCTGGGTAAGATCCCCTGGAGTAGGAAACGACAACCCACTCCAGCATTCTTACCTGGAAAATCCCTTGGGCAGAGGAGCCTGGCAGGCTACAGTCCATGTGGTTGCAAAGAGTAAGACATGACTGAGTGACTAAAACACCAAGCATCCACAGAGGTTGAAACAGTTCTGAGGGACAAAATGGTTGACTTAGAAAAACAAGGAAATACCCAGTGGAAGAAAGGGAAGATGATGAGGATTTCAATAGAGTAGAATATGGACTTTGCCTGGACAAGAAAGTCTTGAGGTCCTTGATTCAGGCTTGAGAAACTCTGCACCAGTAAATGATCCTGGAAAAGAGAATGGAGGATTTAGAATTGGCAAGGATCTTTTTTTTTCTCCTTTTATTCTGTTGGCACTACTAAGTCTTTGAAAGTTAAACTATACAGATTCAAAAAATCTAAGGAGAAATTATCACTGTAGCTTTTATAGCCTCTTTTAGAATGAGAAAATCTGTTGCTGTTTAGCATTTCATATTTAGACTTCCACACTGCCACCAGCTTAATTTACCTAAAATGCACATCCAACCACAGCAGGTCTCTGTTTCAAAGGGTTCAGTGACTTCACAGCACATGTCAGATAAAGTGTCAGTTCCTGAGCTGAGAAGAGCTTCTCTGATGACTCAGAGGGTAAATAATCTGCCTGCATTAGGGGAGACCTGGGTTTGATTCCTGGGTCTGGAAGATCCCCTCGAGAAGGGAATGGCAACTTACTCCAGTATTCTTGCCTGGAGAATTCCGTGGACAGAGGAGCCTGGCAGGCTACAGTCCATGAAGTTACAAAGAGCTCACATGACCACGACTTTCACTTTCATTTGACTGTCTGAGCCAACCAGAAAGGTCCAAGAAGAGGTTCTTGATCTCCATAATCAGGCCCTTTCTTATCTGTTAAATCTTATCATCTCTGCCTCAAACTATTCATTCAGCTCAGTTCAGTCGCTCAGTCGTGTCCCACTCTTTGCGACCCCATGAATCACAGCACTCCAGGCCTCCCTGTCCATCACCAACTCCCGGAGTTCACTCAAACTCATGTCCATCGAGTTGGTGATGCCATCCAGCCATCTCATTCTCTGTCGTCCCCTTCTCCTCCCGCCCCCAATCCCTCCCAGCATCAGAGTCTTTTCCAGTGAGTCAACTCTTCGCATGAGGTGGCCAAAGTATTGGAGTTTCAGCCTTATTATCAGTCCTTCCAATGAACACCCAGGATTGATCTCCTTTAGAATGGACTGGTTGGATCTAATCTCTTATTGTTTGCCACATTGAAGCTTGTTAATGCCCATCTAATTTTCAGGTCTGATGAAAATCTATGGAAAATCAATATTTCCTTTTGGTTAAAACTTCAATCCAGTCCTCTAAATAGTAACTTTGGTAGCAAGAAGACCTTTTATAACAGTATCATAGAATTGGAATAGCTTTGAAAAGCATTCAAAATTTCCTTTCATATACAACTAAGATGTGATTTTTACTTTGAAAATGTATCAGTTCAGTTCAGTTCAGTCGCTCAGTCGTGTCTGATTCCTTGTGACCCCATGAACCACAGCACGCCAGGCCTCCCTGTCCATCACCAACTCCCGGAGTTCACTCAAACTCATGTCCATCGAGTCGGTGATGCCATCCAGCCATCTCATTCTCTGTCGTCCCCGTCTCCTCCTACCCCCAATCCCTCCCAGCATCAGAGTCTTTTCCAGTGAGTCAACTCGTTGCATGAGGTGGCCAAAGTATTGCAGTTTCAGCTTTAGCATCAGTCCTTCCAATGAACACCCAGGATTGATCTCCTTTAGAATGGACTGGTTGGATCTCCTTGCAGTCCAAGGGACTCTCAAGAGTCTTCTCCAGCACCACAGTTCAAAAGCATCAATTCTTTGGCGATCAGCTTTCTTCACAGTCCAACTCTCACATCCATACATGACCACGGGAAAAACCATTGCCTTGACTAGACGGACCTTGGTTGGCAAAGTAATGTCTCTGCTTTTTAATATGCTATCTAGGCTGGTCATAACTTTCCTTCCAAGGAGTAAGCGTCTTTTAATTTCATGGCTGCAATCAGCATCGGCAGTGATTTTGGAGCCCAAAAAAATAAAGTCTGGCACTGTTTCCACTGTTTCCCCATCTATTTCCCATGAAGTGATGGGACCAGATGCCATGATCTTCATTTTCTGAATGTTGAGCTTCAAGCCAACCTTTTCACTCTCCTCTTTCACTTTCATCAAGAGGCCTTTGAGTTCCTCTTCACTTTCTGCCATAAGGGTGGTGTCATCTGCATATCTGAGGTTATTGATATTTCTCCCGGAATCTTGATTCCAGCTTGTGCTTCTTCCAGCCCAGCGTTCCTCATGATGTACTCTGCATATAAGTTAAATAAGCAGGGTGACAATATACAACCTTGATGTACTCCTTTTCCTATTTGGAACCAGTCTGTTGTTCCATGTTCAGTTCTAACTGTTGCTTCCTGACCTGCATACAGGTTTCTCAAGAGGCAGTGCAGGTGGTCTGGTATTCCCATCTCTTTCAGAATTTTCCACAGTTTATTGTGATCCACACAGTCAAAGTATCAAAGTATGGCTATTTTTGTAGAAGACTGTTCACTTTCTTAACATTGTTTTTGACTGTGAAATACACCATACTTGTGAAAAAGTAAATTGATCTTGAGCACTTTAAAGGATAATGAGAATGCTACTAAAACCATTACCAAGGCTGATAACTGACATAATACTAGCACTTTTGAGCACACCAAGTCTTTCTCCTTGACCAGTCTTAGATTCTGTAATATTTCATTTAATTTTCTTTAAAATTTTGGTTCCAGTGTATGAACATGTAAACATTCAGTCTTCAGTTTTGCTGGATTTTGCAGTCATATAATAAGTGTCATGATTGGTTCTCCTTTTTCAGTGTCATGTTTATAAATCCTGTTACATGTTCGTTCTGTTTCACGTAACTGTATTTATTCATCCTCAATGCTTTGTAGTATCCCACTACATGAATAATTTATTTATACATACTACTGTTGACAGACCTGGGGCTTATTTCTAGTTTTTGGCTATGATAAATAGTGTGGTAATGGACATTTGTTCTTACCTTTGTAATGTAAAGATGCATTTTTGCTTGGTATTTATTTTGGAGTGGAATTTTCTGGATCGTAGGCATGCACATGCTTAGCCTTAATAGGTGTTGTCAAACAACCTTCCACAGCTGTTGAACTAATACCAGTACTCCATAAGCTCAAAATGAGATACTCTTTTCTGCATTTTCTATTTTAGTCATTTATTCAGTGGGTAGTTTTATCACATTGTGGTTTTAATTGAATTTCACTCTTGTCTAAAGAAGTTGAGCAACTCTTCATGTTTCTGGACCATTTAGGTTTCATCTTTTGTGACATTTCAGTTCAAGTCTTTTGCCATTTTTCGTATTGAGTGTATGTCTTAGTCTTTCCTCTACTGTATGCTTGCTTTCATTTTTGTTAATTTGTTTTGCTTTTCTCCATACTATGTCCTTGGTTTAAGTTTCTTTGCATTGAATTTGCTATACTTTCACCATGTTTCATAAAACAGAACCTTATCTGACTGACTTTTGATATTTCATCTTTAGTATATATCCATTTATTTTTGAGTACTCCTTGCACAATGTTTCCTTTGCTAAATTTTTGTTATCATGCAATTACCATATTTCTTTTATCTACAGAGATTACTGTTTTGGTCCATTAATTATTTAGATTATTTAGAAATGTGTATCTAACTTACAAATATTTAGGGATTTTACTAGTTGTATTTCTGTTCTTTACTTCTAGATTAATTGTATTATAGTCAGAAATTTCAATTGTTTGGAATTTATTGAGTCCTATTTTCTTGCCCAACTTGTGGGGTCTCTTACTCTATGCCTCAAGTACACTTGAAACTCTGCACACTGTAATTGCTTCTTCTTTTTTTTTTTTTTTTTTTTGATCGTTGCTTCTTTAAAGGTAAAGTGTCTTTTTTCCTGTGGTCATAAAAAAGATTTTCTCTTTATCTTTGGTGCTAAGTGGTTTCCTCTGGTGAATCTTATTTTGTATTCTTTCAATTCACTGACTGTCTGAATCCATTCATAGAAAAAACAGTAGCTCCTGCCTCTCCCATCAGGAAAGTTATGACCTTTGGATATTTTAAGTTAGCTTTTAAGACACTCACGTGTGTGGATTCAAAATGTGACAAATATCTTGAGGGAGAGAACTCTTGTGGCTATGTTGCAATTCCTTCTGGTGTGACTTTCTCAGTTACATGTTCAGTTTTTCCAGGAGACTTGGTTTGACCATAATACCAGTAGTATTTCATGCTATTAGAGAGATCCGTGACATATAAAGAAAAAGTGTTGAATCTCTGGAAATATTTAGAGGACAATACGGTACAGACACCTAAAATCCTGCTGAGGGGTTCTGCCTCAAGACTGAGAGATTTCACTTTACATTTTAAGATCACCTTCCCAGTCTCCTCTGCCACCTTGGACTCAGCAAACGTCCTAGTTGATAAAATAAGTGATATATTTGACCATCCACTAGATTCAGCCATCAAAATCTCCATTGCTCTGTCTTCTTTTTAGAGCACTTTTTTTGTCTAAAAAAAGTTTGCTCACATTTCATGTCCAGGAATCCCCAATTTGCTGAAGAAGTAAAATAGCCAAGGACTTCTCTGGTGGTCCAGTGGCTAATACTCCGCATGTGCAATGCAGGGGAACTGAATTCAATTCCTAATCAGGGAGTTACAGTCCACATGCCACTATTGAAAAAAAACCCTAAATTGTTATGAAGATCGAAGATTCTCCATGCCACAACTAAGACCTGGTGCAGTCAAATAAATATTCAAAAATAAAAGGGCTAGCTGTTAGCAGCTCATACAGGCAATTATTTTCCCTGTCCTGTTTGTTATTTGAGGTCATCTAGTGCTTTTTGATTTCACAACTCCATAACAACTTTAAGAAATAATTTTTAAATTCCATTGTCAAATACATTCTACCAAGAAAGAGAAATTCTAGACCATTTACATTTATTGTTTTTCATTTAAAATAATTTTAGACTCATAAATAGATGAAAATGCTGTGTATGTTGCCCTATCCTTCACCCAGATTTATCTGATGATAACATCTTACATGACCACAGTAAAATGATCTATACCAGGGAATTAATGTTAACACAATATTACTAACTATTCTATGCATTTTCTTTAAATTTTGCAAGTTGACCTGAAAAGTTTAGTCACTCAGCTGTGTCTGACTCTTTGTGACCCCACGGACTTGTAACCTACCAGGCTCCTCTGTCCATGGGATTTTCCAGGCAAGAGTACTGGAGTGGGTTGCCATTTCCTTCTCCAGGGGATCTTCCTGACCCAGGGATTGAACCCAGGTGTCCCACATTGTAGGCGGATGCTTTACCATCTGAGCCACGAAGGAAGTCCTACTAATACATTTTCTTGTCCAGCATTCGGAACTTTAAAGTTCACTTACTTGTCAGATCTTCTAGCCTCTTCAAGACTGTGACAATTCTTGAGTTTCTCTCTCACGGTTTTGATATTTTGATGAGTACTGGCCAGTTACTTTGTAGGATGCCCATTAATTTGTCATTATGTTTTCCTCATAGATTGAGGTAACACAGTTGGAAGAAAGCTACAGATGTGATGTTGTCCCCTTTTTAGAACATCATACCGAGAAGTGCAAGATTTTAAAATAAAGGTTTTTCATTATTTTAGTCAGGTTTATAGAAGTATAAGTCACACAAAGTAAACTTCACTCTCTTTGGTAGCATAGAGTTCTATGAACTTTGATAAATGTCTACTGTTGGACAACCAGCACCACTATACAGATATGGAGCAGGTGTGCATTTTTTTTTCTTCTTAAAGATTGAAATATAATTGATTTACAAAGCTATTTTCAGATGTACAGCAAAGATATTCATATATTCAGATATGGAGCAATTTTATCATCTCTCAAAAATTCTCTCTGTCCCTTTTTCATCAAGTGCTCCACCTCACTCCCTATTCCCTATTCTCTAGCCAACATTGATATGTTTTCTGTCCTGGTCTTGCCTGTTCCAGAATGTAATATAAATGGAATCACATACTGCACAGTCTTTTGAGTTTTGCCTTCAACATCCCAGATTGTATTGTAGATTTGTCCATGTTGGGTATATCACTAGCTTGCTCTCGTTTCTTGCTAAATGATATTCCATTAGGTAGTTGTACTATAATGTGTTCATTGGAAGGACTGATGCTGAAGCTGAAGCTCCACTACTTTGGCCACCTGATGTGAAGAACTGACTCATTGGAAAAGACCCTGATTCTGGGCAAAACTGAAGGCAGGACGAGAAGGGGATGACAGAGGATGAGATGGTTGGATGGCAACACTGACCCGGTGGACATGAGTTTGAGCAAGCTCTGGGAGTTGGTGATGGGCCAGCCTCGAGTGCTTCAGTCCATGGGGTCGCAAAGAGTTGGACATGACTGAGTGACTCAACCATTGCTGACTGTTTTTTAAAAATGTGATTTATTTATTTGGCTGTGCTGGGTTTTTGTTGCTGTGTGGGCTTTTCTCTAGTTGTGGGAAGCAGGGGCTACTCTCTAGTTGTGCACAGGCTTCTCATTGTGGTGTCTTGTCTTGTTGTGGAGCACGAGCTCTAGGGCATTTGAGCTTCAGTAGCTGTGGCACGTGGGCTCAGTAGTTGCAGCTCCCAGGCTCTAGAGGACAGGCTCAGGAGTTGTGGCGCACAGGCTTAGTTGCTTCTTGTGGGATCTCCATGAACAGGGATCAAACCCATGTCTCTTGAAGTGGCAGGCAGATTCTTTACCACTAAGCCACCAGGGAAGACCTATTTGTTGACTAGTTTTTGATAGTTGAAAACCTTTGGGTTGTTTCCAGTTTTTTTTGGTTGTAAATAAGCAAAGCTACTGTAAACTTTTGCATGTATCAGATTTACCTTTAAAATAGAAATACTTCCATTTTCTTACTTTGAATTATTCTATGTAAGTTTTTTGTAGTTTCTATAAAGGAAGCTTTCTATAGAACACTTAGAGATCTAACTGATGAATGTATAACAGATGATAAAATGAAAGTGTTAGTCGCTCAGTCAGGTCCAACTCTTTGGGACCCCATGGACTGTAGCCCGCCAGCCTCCTCAGTCCATGGAATTCTCCAGGCAAGAATACTGGAGTGGGTAGCCATTCCCTTCTTCAGGGGATCTTCCCAAACCAGGGATTGAATCAGGGTCTCCTGCATTGCAGGTAGATTCTTTACTGTCTAAGTCATCAGGAAAGTCCTATAACAGGGATAACAGATGATATCCCTCTGTTATATAGATTTGTGTAGTCATGCAGTTGAAACAAACTTATAGTCTGCTAATCACATCCATAACTTGTAACTAAGTGCCCATTAAATGATTTTGCTAGGATTGAAGACATAGAAAGTGAATTTTTCATGCTTCAATGTGTGTGATAATATTGCCCTCAGGGACCCATTGAATAATCTGAGAACCTCTGCCAGAGAAAGAAAAGTGAAAAAATAAGACTAAAGTCAATGAACTAAAAATTGGCAATTTAAAGAGCTATTTATTGGTTCATTGGAACTAGACTGATATCCAGAAGGTGACATTTAAATTGCTCTGTGACTATTCTCGTTAAGAAAGTCTGTGTCTACTCTTTTGTAAAGTGTATAAGTACGTCATCCTAAATTAAGAAAAATCCATTCTTTGGGTAATTTACATTTATAAAACTGTTTGTAATTGAAGACTAGAAACTAGAATTATGGATGAAAATAACACATTGTATCAAATCTCTGAACTGGACATTGTGCTTGAAATAAAAGGTGTCGGATGTGGCAAAATACTTACACTTGTGATGCTCAAGTTTAAGCTTGTTTATACTTATTACCATTAATGCTACTTTACTAATTTTAAATTGTGATTTCACATCCTTCTAAATATAAGCTAGAATTTAGGATGGCTCATCAGAACTATTCTTTTCAAAATATTGCCTATGGAATGAAGTTATGTTTCTTTTGTCTTAAAAACAAAACCAAAAACCCAACTCCATCAATTCTGGACATTATCAGCTCGTTTGCTCCTCTAGATTTCATTAGCCCTCCAATTTGGTTAAAGTAAACACATTCATTACCATGTGAAGATGTTTCACGTAGAGTATATCAATCTCTGACCATAAGATCTTCAGGTTTTTCACTTTCCAGCTCCTTCCCTCTTCTCTTGAAGTCTTCTAAATTCTTCGGTTGGCTTTATCATGCTCTCTGCCAAGTTTGCAGTTTTTGAAATCTCAGTGGATTTCACATGTAGCATATGATATAATCAACATTAGTTGGCAATGATTGTAGTTCAGTTTGACACATTAAAATATCAGAATTCCTTATTCTCTGATGTTATAATGTTCTACACCTGGATCATCTGTCCTCTGCTTTGCCTGCTTGTTCTTTCTTAGCTATAAACCCAATCCAAAGTCAGAGGAGTACCTTGTTGGTGTTGTTCAGTCACTCAGTCGTGTCTGACTCTTTGCAACCCCATGGACTGTAGCCCACCAGGCTTCGCTATCCATGGGATTCTCCAGGCAAGAATAGTGGAGTGGATTGTCATACCCTTCTCCAGGGGATCTTCCCAACCCAGGGACTGAACCCAGGTCTTTTGCATTGCAGGCAGACCCAGGGATTGAACCTGAGTCTGCCTGCATTGCAAGAAGATTCTTTACCAGCTGAGTCACCAGGGGAGATCCCTCCACCAATTATACTATCCTTACTGCTGAAGCCAAACTGGATAAAATATATATAAAAACAATGGTTTGAGGCAATGGAAAGTGAGAAACACAAATAGGATCTGAGTGATTAGAGTCCTAGAGTGAAGGACAGTGTACCATGTCATCTCCAAGTTTTTCTTAGCTTGTTTGCTTCAGGAAGTTCCTAGTTTTCTTTTGAGAGAAGAAACACAGAGCAGCCCTACTTAGCTAAGAACAAAGAGATTTTAGTCTGAGTCTTAGATTCATGACTTAGCCACTATCACAGAGATATTAAAAAAATTTTGAAAACAAAATTTTTATTAATATGTACAATATCATAGACAAGGTTATGGAGGGTTTAGCTGAGACACAAAATTCATACATATGTACACACACAAAGAGTAAATTAGTAGAAGCCAAAAAATTTATAACCAGAGTTAAGAGTTCAAAAGTTGTAATGGAAGATTAAAAACATCAGAAGACAGGATCAGTGATCTGGAAGGTAGGTCAGTAAAAAAGTATCAAGATGATGCCAAGAGAGTAAAATAAAATACATGAAAGATCGTAAAAGATACAAGGTCATGGTGAAGAGTTTTGACAAAAGAGTAATGAGTCCTAGAAGAAGAAGAAAGAAAAACTGAATAGAAATCCTATGTGGAAAGGTACGACAAACTATGAGCACACATTTAAGAAGCTTTGTGATTGTATATTTAGAATATCTGAAAGAGTTTACAAATAAATTAGTAGCATTTTTAAGTGAATTAATTAGAGTTATTGGACCTAGGCAAACACACAGAAATTAACTGTCTTTCTCGATGTCCTGTTAAAGAATGGAATTTACACCTAAGTGATTTTCCGAAAGTCTTGTTTGACTTCCACCTTTCTAACATCTACCTTCTCCTGATCCCTCTTCTCCCCCTTTTCCTCCCTTCCTCTTTTTCCCTCCATGTCTTTCTTCCCATCCTTCTTCCTTTCTCAACTTTCATAATTTGAAATAGATTGAAAATGCTAAAGCTCTATGTATGCATTTATTTAGTCACATCTTACTACTGATTGGATAATTGCTTAGCTATCATCTGAAATGAACTCTGTCACTCTTAACTTTACAGATTATTTTTAATTCCACTTAATTCTTACAAGAGTTCATTGAAAGAATCTTCTATAATTTTAAATAAACTCTGTTTATAACAATGCATTTAGTGATCCATTAGAATATTGGGGACATGATCCCTTTCACTGTTCCTAAGTAAGGTGAATTCTGAGACTCAAAGACACCCAGATAAAATGGGACCAGAGGAAGGTGGTATCAGGTCTGTGTATATCCCAAACCACTTTCTTAAACACTAATTTGGAATTAATAAATCAAAGATGAGCCAGAACTGTCCAGTTTTTTTTTAAACCCACTCAGCCACTAAGGAACATTGCTTGTTTTCCTAACAAGGTTAAATTATACAGTTCTCTTTTGCTCATCTTTTCTTTCAGTTCTCACAATTCTTGTGCCCCAAAAATTCAGACCATCTATGGATTGCTAGTCACTTCGTGTATGTAAATGTTTTGCATAAGTTGGTATTAGAAAAACTGTAGGAAGTCTGAACAACAATGGGTGTGGTAAAACGCTGCCGTATCAGAATTTTAGTTTTGCAAATGTTAATGACTATGCCATTAAAAAATACTGGGAGTCCTAGTCCTGAGTTCCATATGTTGTTAGAAGTTTTCCAGATGTCTGAGAAATATAATACCATTCATTTGAATCTCTCTATACTTAAGCCATCTGGTACAGTGAAGTACCAGAAGCTTTACAATTATTCATGATTCTGTTACATAGCATGCCATTTTTTTTTTGCTTTTGGAGAATCAGCTGACACCACAAATATGCTATTAGTAAACATGAAAAAGGTCCCACATTATGGAGATAGATGTCGATGTTCCCATTAAGAGGTTGCATCAGTTATTACTATTCACATTCATCAACACGTTAATGTTATAAACGAGATGATACTTTAAACACCTGCAGTTTCACTGAAACCTGGATTCCACGTATTTTGTAATATGGTTGTCATATTGTAGTTCAACATATACATTTATATCCTTTTGTGGAAATCATAAGTTTATGTATAACCCATGATGTTGTTAACAGAACAACATCAAGAGTTGAGTGGGTCCTTAAAAACTTTTATGAGTTTTTCATTCTGATAGCTTCAGCAATTGGGAAGGGATAAAAGTATCAGAAAAATTCACGACAGCTGGTATAAATGATAGACATGTAACACTGGCAAGGGAGTATACTATATTTTATACGAATTCTTATTCACTTCTGAAATTATCATGGTCAGAATAAGATTTAAAATCTATTGAGCAAATCTTCATTGAACATGTGTGATGTGCCGAGAACTTTTTTAGCCATGGTGCCAGTTACAAAGTCAAATAAAGCATTTGTTTTTGTTGTTCAGCTGCTCAGTTGTGTCTCTTTTTGATTCCACAGACTGCAGCACGCCAGGCTTCCCTGTCAATCACTATGCTCAAACTCACGTCCATTGAGTTGGTGATGCCATCCAACCATCTCGTCCTCTGTCGCCCCCTTCTCCTCCTGCTCTCAATCTTTCCCAGCATCAGGGTCTTTTCCAATGAGTCAGCTCTTCACATCAGGTGGCCAAAGTATCGGAGCTTCAGCTTCAACATCAGTCCTTCCAATGAATATTCAGGGTTGATTTCCATTAGGGTTGACTAGTTTGATCTCCTTGCAGACCAAGAGACTCTCAAGAGTCGTCTCCAACACCACAGCTCAAAAGCATTAATTCTTCGATTCCACCTAAAGAAGCTTGCTTCCAGTCTCACTCTTGTTACTGATCTCATCATTTGTTGGCTCTACGGACTTCTGTTACAGATGCCTCAGGAAATAAATCCCTAGAATCAGGTGGTAGAAGTTTCAAACATCCATATGTTCTTGCAATACACATTTAATAAACATTTATGGAACATTTTTAAAGTACAAGTTTGCCAGCACTAAAAATAAAATAAAAAAGGAAAAATATCCTTAACAAATGGTTGCCTGCATGCCTGCTCCATTGTGTCCGACTCTTTGCCACCCCATCGACTGTAGTCCACCAGGCTGCTCTGTCACGGGATTTCCCAGGCAAGAGTTACTGGAGTGGACTGCCATTTCCTCTTCCAGGGCATCTTCCTGACTCAGGGATTGAACTTGAGTCTCCTGCATTGACAAGTGGAGACTTACTACGGAGCCACCTGGGAAGCCTGTAAGAAATGGTTGGGCTAGTGAAATTTTTGGAAATGTAAACAAACTATAAAGTACAATAGAAGGAAGTGTCATAGAACAGAGATAGGAAGCTTGCATTTTGGAAGCACAATGGAAGGAAAAACTAATTCTGAAATGGTTTGGTGATCATTTTCTAGAAAAAGAAATGTTTGAGCCAGTTCTGGAGAAGTGACTTCATACTTGCTCTCAGCTGAGATAAGAATCATTTCTGTGAATCCAGAAAAACAGAAGTCCTTCAACCTGAATGCTCAGGATCTGCTCTATGCTCTTTGTTAACATATAATGATGACATCCAATCAAAATACTTCTTTCAGGGAAAAATTATTGCCTTTAATTGGGAGTTTGCAGTAGAGGGTTTTTTATTTTTAATCTAAAAGAGTGATATTAACAGTAGAAATGCAAAAGTCTGGGAGTTGATTTTGAATTTCGATCATGATGTCTATTTGCTTTTGTGAAGTAAACTCTGGTGTGGGAATTATTTCATATGGAGGAATTGTGTGACAGGAAGAGAATAGAACAATAAATCTAAGAAAGAGGACAAATAATACTAGAAAATACTAAAAACATGCCAACAATGCACAATGAGTTTCAATAACAGTCCCTCTCCTTTGTTTTCACAAAATTAAAAGGTTGAATGTATTTTAGAAAGAATTTAATTGAAGGAAAAAGTAAAGAAAGACTGAATAAAAGTGCCATAAAATAAGTGACTATGGAAGAAGAAAGAAAAGCAAACGTACAAAATAATTTTGTTTCGGAATGAATGAGGTGGAAAGCAAAAATGTGCGGCCTGTCAAAAGAGCAATGTAGGCTTTAATGAAGCTAAACAACCTTAGCTTAGTGGTGGCTCAGATGGTAAAGAATCTGCCAGCAATATGGGAGACCCAAGTTTGATCCCTGGGTCAGGAGGATCCCCTGGAGAAGGGAATGGCTGCCCAGTATTCTTTCCTGGAGAATTCCATGGACTGGAGGGCTACAGTCCATGGTGTTATAAAAAATTGGACATGACTGAGTGCGTGCGCACACACACACACACACACGCACACACACATCTTTGTACAAATAGGTAATAACGAGTTCTTTTAAAGTTGATGCCCTGTCACAGAGACCTGGACTCTTATGCTAACTCTAAAATTAGCAGTATGTAACCTTGGGCAACTTATATAATCTTTTGCAGTTTTAATTTTCTAACTGTATAACAATGATTATAAAACCTAATCCTGGGGTATTTGGTGAGGATTAACAATAATAAATTCATTCCAGGCAACATTTTATCACTGGCAGAACAAAAATATTTATTTAAACACATCCATCAATATAAAACCAGTTGTACACTTAAGTAATACACATAATCTTTTCATTGCTAAATTAAAATCATGCAATGGCAACCCACTCCAGTGTTCTTGCCTGGAGAATCCCAGGGATGGGGGAGCCTGGTGGGCTTCCATCTATGGGGTCACACAGAGTTGGACATGACTGAAGTGACTTAGCAGCAGCAATCTTTTTATAAAACATATATGGAATCCTGAAAAACCATAAATAATATAGTATGAAGCCTCAAATACCATTATATAACTATTATTGTTTGCTTTATTTATTTTTATTTATTCTGTTTACTGTTTATTCTCCTTTTGCTTATAAACTTGATTATAATTCTATACTATGGACTCATCCCTGAGGCGGGAGAGGATGTTGGGAGAAAGGTCAAAATTAAATGGGATTATAGGGATCAGAGAAAGAGAATGTTACATATATCTTAACATTTGTAGAGCTATGTATTAGCAGTTACTCTATCACTATTTCCTAGCTCTTAACAATTACTACCTTATATTACTCCTAATCTTGACAGGTGAATATTCTGTGCCCGCTAATAGATATGAGTAACTTCCTGACCCAGAAATTGAACCGAGGTCTCCCACATTGCAGGTGGATTCTTTACCAGCTGAGCTACTAGGGAAGCACCCATGTTTGCTAATAGACATACGGAAGGAGCTTAGGTTGGTTGTTAAAACTGGGTTTGAATCATGATTCTTAAAAAATATGTAAAATCAGATTGTTTAAATAACATAAATTCAAACGAGAACATTTTCCAAATATGCAAAATAACTGAGATTCTATTTGTGAAAGCAGCTCTGCATCACAGTGTCCGATACATAGAATGTGCCCATAAACATTATTTTATTTTCTCTTTGAGGACTGAGCATTATACTTCTTTGATTCTTCACTGTCCCTAAGAGTCCCTACAAAACTCTAAAAAATTTTTTCAATTGAGAATTATGAATTGTCAATAAAATAAATCAAAGAAATCCATGAAATCTGTCTCAAGATTAAGAAAGAAATAATGGAAAGTGTATATTCTGTCCACTTTCGATTATTATACATTTTAGGTCAGAAATATTTTCAAATTCTGATATATTGTATTTTTTTAAATTAAAATGTAACTTAAGACAGGGAATTTGGCCTGGGAAATAGTGTTTAGAAAATATGTTTTTTCATTTAATTTTTAAAAGAAATTGTATAGAATAAATACTTGATACAACGTAGCTTTAAATAAAGAAGCAGGGATATCATGGCATTTAATTTCAAAACATAATTCAAGGTTGCCTTATAACTGGTTTCTACCTCTAAGTACTCCCCAATCTAAACTACCTGTCTGGGTTAAAATGATCTTTTCCTTAACCTCAATTTCATGTTAAAAAAAAATCTCAAATGACTTCCCATTACCCATTGAGTTAAAACCAAACTTCTCTGCTTACCCCTCAACATCCTTCGCATTTGTATCCCAGTTAACCTTTGTAGCCGTGTGTACTTCTGTTCTGCTGTGAGATGTATACACTCTAATGTGCTGGGTGCAGCAACCGCGTGACCTCTTCTCTTCCCCTGATTCAAAAAAGTTCTGCCTCTATGACGTTTTAGAGGTAGTTCTCCCTAGGAAAAGAATACGTCTTTTCTTCCTTAGAATCAATATATTCATGAAAAATTGCACGTTCCATTTCTTCCCTGAAGTCTTTCCTGATTGTTTTGAGATAAAATGTACACCTGCTCTGTAGTTCCCTAAAATCTGTACTTTTATCTTGTAGATATTATAGTCTGCCTTATGTTATAGGGTGTTTGTAACTTTATCTCACCACTCCTGCTTCACTGGGTATTCACTTGAAACAACTGAAGTGAAGGATTTGCCTTTGTCTCTTCTTCAGGACACAGTAGAGCACTTTGATCATAGTTTGAGTCTGATAATTCATTTAAAGACATAATAAATATTTTTGAATGTTCACTATATGATAAATTAAAAAGTAGGTATTAGGCTAGGAGGATTAATGAAAGTTTTTACTGCTGTCTAGATCTCCTTCCTCAGATCAGACTGTTTATCCCCCATTGCCATAGTGATGGCTGGTAAGGACTCCCAGCTCCTCTTGAGAACTGCCCTGTGTGAACAAGAGTGTCCAGGCTGTGCAGCTCACAGGCTGTGGCTGACTGGCTTGGATGCCAGTGGCTCAAAGTGAGGCCAGTTTTGTGGTGCAATTTATACTCCTCAGGATGACTTTGTTTTGAGATGACATCCTTGCTTAGCTGTTTCCTCTATCCTGACCTACTTCCTTCATATCCTTTCTTCTGAGAGTGTTTCTTTGATCAGTAATGAGCGATGCAGGAGTTACAGGAGACGTGGGTTTGATCCCTGTGTTGGGAAGATCCCCTGGAGGAGGAGCAAATGGCACCCCATTCCAGTGTTCCTGCCTGGGAAATCCCATGGACAGAGGAACCTGGCTCGGTACAGGCAGTCCAGGGGGCCGCAACTGAGCACTCAGATGTGCACTCAGAACTCTTAGAAATAGCCAGGGAAATACTGAAAAGTTAAAAAGAGAACAACTGCTTTCCCCCTTTCTCACAAGCTGATAGAATTTTCTTAATATCATAGCCTCTCCTTAGAAACCAGCACCTTCTATGTAGCTTTCAGTCTTTCTCACAGATAGTATTAACCATCCCCTTATTGACGTCCTATACCTACAACTCAGTGTTTATGACTCTATAATAGGATGTTCCTTGATGCATGGTAACTATTTGGATCTGTACCCGTGTTTACGAACCTGTTTGTGCCTGGAATCAATGTTTATGACTTGATTACAATGATCTGTGTGTGTATGTGTCTCTTCCATCAGACTGCACTTTGCTGGTGGGCAAGAAACAAGCAATGTAGCATTACTGATTCTGGTATCTTTGTGCTCAACACAGGCGCACAATCAACACCCTTAAAGAGACGATATGCAATTCATTTTTAAATACTATTGATTGAAAAATTATTGATGTTAAGATTTTCTACAGAATAAATTCTGGTATTCAAGGCATTTAAAAAATTCAATCATTCTAGAGTCAGAGGTGTGGTTCTCTAAGTTTCAACTAGCATTTTAGAAATAATATTAATACCACACTACAAAAACACTTTCCCTGAAATAAACACCATGCTCTAGCAAGTCTAGCTTTCTCTGTGTCCTAAATACAACATATCTGCCAGTAACTCAGATGGAATAGTTTTATCATCACCTTTTCGCATTCCACAGAACTTATTAATCAGAGTATATTTAATACATTTTCTTCAATTATTATTATATATATTCCTATAGATGATAAATATATGTAAGTCTCTGAAAATAACTTATACTCTGATGTTAACTCCTTCAAACTAAATGTGACAAGAGTAATTACTTAAGTGGGAGAAATGAGCTATTTGATATTAATTTAAATCACAACTCTTCCTAATTGATGAATGCCTAAAAATAAGCTAATTACTTAAGACTCAGTTTTCTTATCTGGAAAATGGTGATAATACATACCTTTCAAGAGGTGCAGGAAGATAAAGGATAATACATGTAACAAGGGGGCTTCTCTGGTGGCTCAGCAGTAAAGAATCCGCCTCCAACGTAAGAGACACAGGTTCAATCCTTGGGTTGGGAAGATCCCCCGGAGGAAGTCACGTCAATCCACTCTGGTATTCTTGCCTAGAGAATCCCATGAAGAGAGGAGCTTGGCAGGCTACAGTCCATAGTGACTGTAGAGTTGGACATGACTGAAATGACTTAGCATGCATGCATAATAATATATACAGATATACACATATTTATATATGTGTATAAATATGGGTAGACACATATATATGGTATATAGATATAGTATATATATCTATATACCATATATATGTGTATGTAGTATATAGATAAATAACTAGAATCCAAAATATTACTGTTGTTGTCTCTACATAGTGGGATTAATTGTGATTTTTAAATTTTTTCTTTTTGTGTATTTTTATTACCTGAGTTTTATGTGACAAATGTTTACTTGTATGTAATAAAATTATTTAACTAGGCAGCTCTGTTCAAAAGTGAGCTGAAAAATTTGAAATGCACAAATTTGAAATGCACGAATAATTTTTGAACTATATCAAAATATCAGTGGTAGAGATCCGATTAATTTCATTTTTATGTTTATCTTTTAATATTTATATATAGCATCAAATACTATAGTATGATGTAATGGAAACATATTTTTTAAATTAGCACTTACTTCTAGAAATATAGCATTTATTCAGCATCTTTAAAATATATATATATAGCCAAAGAATCAAGGGAAACATGGAAAATATTGAAGGAACTCTGCTGTGAGTTATGGATTATTTTTAAAATATGTGTTTTCAAAACTTTCTTAGAATGTTACATTATATTATTGCAATAATATACATTATATTATTGCAATAAAAGTGACCATTATTCAAACACAGTAAAATTGAATAATATTGATCTGAGTAGTATCCTTCTTGTATCATTTCCATTTTGTTTTTCCCATGATATGTTAAATGATATGGTAAACTAGTTTTTTAGATATTTATATCATTTGATTTAAATTCTCCACCAATCCTTACATTATCTGTACAATTATATCAGTAAGGGTATTCTGACTGTAGCTAATTCCTTTCAAGTTTCCAAAAGCTGAGTCCATTTCTTTGAATACCTAAAGCTCTTAACATTTAGTAAAAATCATAAAATTCATCTTTCATGAACAATTTCATAATACAAGTCTTTGGAGACTTTTGGCATCACTCTTCTAAAATACAAGTATTCAAAGAGCACTGGAACAATGATCTCATTAATTTCCCTTGGAGCCCTGAGAGGTAAATGGCAAGTCTGTGAGATGGATTAGTGAGAGCTTTCATTAAGTTCATAGCAGACACTGAGGGAGGTAGCCGGCGCTTAACCAGATGGAATTAAAAATTAAAAGACACTTTGCAGAAGTGGCTAGATGCTATAGAATGGAACTTTAGAGAGATTACTTCTGTGTAGTAATAAGAATAAATGTGTACTGCAAATTGGAAACAAAAAAACAAAATGAGAATTGGAAATTATAAGTGAAAGACAAAAAAAGAGCCATACACTATATTTTTAAAATTAGATCCAGATTTTCATAAGGCAAAAATTTAGCTTCCACAATGTATTTAGTATCTATCTGAAGTGTATTTTATAGTTTTTCTCCAACCTGAGAGAAACCAGGAAAAGTTCAAGCACGGATAGTTTCTGATACATGAAAAGATTCAAGTACAAGATGTTTAAGAAGTGATTAAAACATTTGTGCTGATTTTTGAATGAGAAAATGTTGTTATTGGTAATACACTTTAAGTATGAGAAAGGTTATAAGAAGTTGCTGCTGCTGCTGCTAAGTCACTTCAGTCGTGTCCGACTCTGTGTGACCCCATAGACGGCAGCCCACCAGGCTCCCCTGTTCCTGGGATTCTCCAGGCAAGAACACTGGAGTGGGTTGCCATTTCCTTCTCCAATGTGTGAAAGTGAAAAGGGAAAGTGAAGTCGCTCAGTCATGTCTGACTCGTAGTGACCCCATGGACTGCAGGCTACTAGGCTCCTCCGTCCATGGGATTTTCTAGGCAAGAGTACTGGAGTGGTTATAAGAAGTTGGAGACTATAATTTCCTCTTCTACAAAGGTCACACAAATGTAAATAACTAAAGGTCTCTCTTAGTTATTTAAGACAAAAAGGAGAGCCTTTAGTAAGTGAATGATGCTGGAAAGGCTCAGAAGAGTTGGGGGCTGGGTTTTTGTGTGTCTGTGTTTTGCTTTTTGTATTTTTTCTATGGCGTTAAAATTTATATAACATAACATTTACCATCTTAAACAGTTCTTTAACGTTAATTATATTCACAATGTTGTATAATCATCACCACTATTCAGTTTATTCTAAACTTTGTCTCTGTCTTAACAGAAACTCTATACCAATTAAGCAGTGATTCCCCACTGCTGTTCCCCTAAGTCCCTGTTAATGCCTACTCTACATTCTCTGTATGAAATTGCTCATTTTAGGTAACACATATGAGCAAAATAATATAGTATTTATCACTTATGCCTGGATTATTTCACCTAGCCTGAGCTTTAAAGTTCATTCATGTGATAGCATGTATCAGAACTTCAATATTTTTTATGGCTGAATAGTATTTCATCATATGTATATACCACACATTGTTTATCCATTCAATTGTTCATGGACATGTAGGATGTACCATCTTTTGGCTATTGTGAATAATGCTGCTATTAACACTGGCATGTAATTTTCTGTTTGAGGCCTTGACTGTATATAACTTGTCATCATTTTAGCTTCTTAGATGTGTACATTATTGGATTTTTTTAATCAAATTTGGAAAATTTTCAACTATCTGCTGTTGACCACTGCTTGTGAATTTTCATCCCTTGTATTGTATTTTTCAACTCCAGGATTGGTACTTGATCTTTTAAATATTGATTTATCTTTATTGATATTATCTACTTGGTGAGACATCATTATTACATTTTTTCTTTAATTTTTTAAGATATTGTTTCCCTTATTTAATAGCTGGGAGGACGACAGAGAATGAGATGGCTGGATGGCATCACTGACTCGATGGACATGAGTTTGAGTGAACTCCGGAATTGGTGATGGACAGGGAGGCCTGGCGTGCTGTGATTCATGGGGTCGCAAAGAGTCAGACACGACTGAGCGACTAAACTGAACTGAATTGAACTGAAAAGTCTTTATAAGTCTGAGCCTCTAGGGATGCTTTCTTTTGACTACTTTTTTAATTCATGTGCTTGAACAGCTCTTTTTTTTTTTTTTGCTTGTCTCATATTTTTGTTGTTATTGAAAACTGGGCATTTTAGATAATATAGTGTGGAAATTCTGGAAATCAGATTTCCCTTCATTCCCAGAGTTTTGCTGATCATGAGACTTTCTCAGATTGATTATGTAATGCTTAAGTGTGGCTGCTTAAGTATGCACTCACCTAGTGAGTGATCACCTATTGTTTTTGAGAGGTTCCACTTAATTCCTGGAAGCCTTAAGCTTTTGTTGGGGGGCTCTTTGTGTTGGGACACGTCTTCAGGTCTTTTTTCTTTTTAAGAAATTATTCATATTTGCATGTTTTGGTTGTGCTGGGTCTCCATTGTGGCGTGTGGGCTTTTCGCTGTGGTATTTGGGCCTCTGCAGTTGTGGGTACATAGGTCTGAGTTGTGCCATGGTGTAGGTGGGATCTTGGTTTCTAGACCAGGGATTGAACCCATATCCCCTCCTTTGGCAGGTGTACTCTCCATCACTGGCCCACCAGGGAAGTTCCTACCTTCTCTTCTTCAGTTCAGTTCCATTCACTTCAGTTCAGTCGCTCAGTTGTGTTGGACTCTTTGCGATCCTATGAACCGCAGCACGCCAGGCCTCCCTGTCCATCAGCAACTCCCGGAGTCCACCCAAACCCATGTCCATTGTGTCAGTGATGCTATCCAACCATCTCATCCCTTCTCTTCCTGCCTTCAATCTTTCCTAGCATCAGGGTCTTTTCCAAGGAGTCAGTTCTTTGCATCAGGTGGCCAAAGTTTTGGAGCCTGAGATTCAACATCAGTCCTTTCAATGAATATTCAGGACTGATTTCCTTTAGGATTTCTGTTCTTAGGCAATTAAAAGCACTGATGTAATCTTTTCTTTCTGCAAAAGCAGGACAGCAAGGTCAGCCAGCAGTGGTCGATTCAGACCCTCTCTTCCTGGCTTGTGTGCAGTCCTGCACGTATGAACTCTCTTCTAGATCACGAGGAATATGTCAGAGCTTTTCAAAGCTCCCTGTGGATTATCTTGTTTCACAGATCTTCCTTGTGTGTTTTGGCCAACCTCTTATTTGTTCCAACTCATATTTACAGCCTTAGAGAGCTGTGTGGTGAACTATTGCCTTTGATTCTTTTTTTCAACGAACTTCCTGGAGATGGGGCTTTCTCATGAAACAAGTCCCAAAATTAGATTAAATAACAACATCTTGCAAATGGAGATTTTCCAAAAAACTGTGAGACTGGTTAAATACTGATGATACTCTGGGAAAAGCTTTATTAAGGACTTCAAACTTATCTGTTCCCTCAGGTGTCTGCAACACTGCTGGTTTACAGATTAGTGTTTGCAAAGCTGCCAGTTTGGCTTTGATTTACTTATTTGTTTATTTGGCTGTGCTGGGCCTTAGTTGCAGCACTGAGGATCTTGACCTTTGTTGAGGTGGCACTAGTGGTAAAGAACCTGCCTGCCAGTGCAGGAGATGTAAGAGACTTGGGTTTGATCCCTGGATCGGGACGATCCCCTCAAGGAGGACATGGCACCCCACTCCAGTATTCTTGCCTGGAGAATCCCATGAACAGAGGAGCCTGGTGGGCTGCAGTCCATAGGGTTGCAAAGAGTCTGACACAACTGAAGTGGCTTAGCACAGAAGGGCACGGTGGTTTCTTCAGTTGCAGCATGTGGGATCTAATTCCCTGACCAGGGTTGGAACCTGGGCCCCTGCATTGGGAAATCAGAATCTTGGCCACTGGACCACCGGATAAGTCCCCGCTACCAGTTTTCAAGGCAACTATAAGTTGGGGAGTTGGAGATAAAAATAGATCAAATTAAAATGACATAAACTTCCATTCTCACCTAGGTTCAGCAGTTTTTATTGAATAAATGCTCCTGAGGTTGTTAGAAGCCATTGGTTAATAGACAGAGTTCCAAAGAGTTGATTTTAACAATTTTTTGCCAGTGTTTTTGTTGCCCTTATTTGCAGAGGTGCCCACTCTGCCTTTTCTGAAAGTAAATCATGTGTTTTTTACAGTTTTTTTAAGGCCCATTAAAACTTGATAACCTGTTAAACACATATGCCCACAGCTTGGAGAAGGAAAAAAAAAATCACATGAACTTTTTTCAGTTAGATAGTACAGTTGCAGAATTAGTTTTGCTCAGAATTGTATCTCTTTATGAATTCAGTGTCTTTTGAAGTATTATAACAACTAACTCTTTTCCAGTAACTAAAGAAAAGTCTTTGATATTTCCCATAAAGTCTACTTGAGGTCCCAGAAAGCCTAACTTCTTGATTATGTGAAAGGCAGCATTTGTAGTTGTCAAGAGCATGAATTCTGGATTTCAACTGTTTAGATTCAAGTCTTGGTTCTGTCACTTGCTAGCTGTGTGATCTTACCTAACATGCTTAGTTTCTCTGTTGTTGTTCAGTCTCTCAGCCATGTCTGACTCTTTGCAACCCCATGGACTGCAGCACGCCAGGTTTTCCTGTCCTTCACCATCTCCCAGAGTTTGCTCAAATTCATATCCACTGAGTCAGTGATGACATCCAACTATCTCATCCTCTGTCATCCCCTTTTCTTCCAGCCTTCAATCTTTCCCAGCATCAGGGTCTTTTCCAATGAGTCCACTCTTTGCATCAGGTGGCCAAAATATTGGAGCTTCAGCATCAGTCCTTCCAATGAATATTCAGGATTGACTTTCTTTAAGATTGAGTGGTTTGATCTCCTTGCAGTCCAAGGGACTCTTAGGAGTGTTCTCCAACACCACAGTTTGAAATTTCTCTGTTCCTGAGTTTTACTAATATGTGAAAGTCTAAGAATAATCATATGTACATTATGGTGCTTTTAGAAGGATTAAATGAGTGAATATTTTCAAGGTGTCTAAGATATTGCCTGGCATAGATAAAAACTGCATAAGCATCTTGAAGCCAAACTTAAATATGAAATATTAAATTGAATAAATAAATGGAATAATGCTGTGCAGGATTTTTAACTCTGTACAGGGATGTCCATATAGTTTTCCAAAATCAGAAAAAAACAAAAATCTTTGGTCTACTTTTCATTCTTCTAATTCCAATGACAGTGAGAATGGGACCGCAGTCTTTTCCAATTGTGCCAGTCTATTTAATTTAATCACTTGACCTAAATGAAGAATTAGGAGTAGAATCATTTATCTCTTTACTGTGAGACAGAAAGAAGTGACTGAAGTCTCTGTTTTGTTTGGCATGATCCTGGAATCTGAGCTCTCTTTGTATTTGCTGCTGCTGCTAAGTCACTTCAGTCGTGTCCGACTCTGTGTGACCCCATAGATGGCAGCCCACAAGGCTCCCCCGTCCCTGGGATTCTCCAGGCAAGAACACTGGAGTGGGTTGCCATTTCCTTCTCCAATGTGTGAAAGTGAAAAGTGAAAGTGAAGTCGCTCAGTCATATCTGACTTGTAGCGATCTCATGGACTGCAGCCTACCAGGCTCCTCCATCCATGGGATTTTCTAGGCAAGAGTACTGGAGTGGCTTGCCATTGCCTTCTCCGTCTCTTTGTATGCTTGGGGTTAAATCTTTAAAAGACTTACCACACAACTTCACCTAAGCAAGGATCTTGCTGTCTTCTTCACTCCTGGATATCAGCACTTAAATACTACCCGTAAGTATATTCTTGTCAATGAAAATATATTTCAAATGAATTAATACATTAATTAATAAAGTGATTCATTAAATCAGTTAGTTGACATAGTTGCACTTGGCAGTTCAGTAGTTAGAGATATAGTATTATCTGATTGTAACCATGTTTGATTCATCAAGGCAACAGAGAAATAAAGAAGTTCATTCTTTCATCAAGTTTACAAGAAACAATAGAAGAAACCCAAAGTTATTGTAGACAGAATAAAAATCAGGTATTCAAAATTTTGTTATAAAGTTTCATAACTTTAATTTCAAGAAAGTTTAATTCCTATAGATTCTTCTGTTATAATCATATGTAAAGCATAAAAAATCTAGTGAAGGGTACAAAATCCTTGAATAACTTCCATTATGTTTATTTTTTGCATTTTTAATTGTAGGGATTTTGCAGATGTTAAGCCAGATGGGCCTTGTGTTTTTAAAAAATGGTATAGAAAAGTATATAATTAGTTTGTGAGCAGAGTTTTCTCTCAATTATTCTTTTTCCGTTACAAGAGCAAAAGCTGGGTTACATTTTTAGTTTTACCCTGTCAAGTATACTCTGTTTAGGGAAGACAGATTTATTTTCTTACTTACAGACAACTGCCTTATATTCCCCATTATTTTTAAGGAACAGATCAATTTTGTCAAAAATATGCTAGAGTATAATTTATCTTGGACAAGTTTATGTTACCTATTGTTCTGAATAAAAATAGTTATTAAACTATTTAAACATACTAGAAACTTTGCATATATAATCTACTTTATAATAATATCAAAATTAAGTTTTGAATAAGAATTTTGAGATGTAGTATTGCCACAGTGGTAATTCATTTTTGATGCTTAGTGTGAATTTTTAAAGAAAAATTTAAAACAGAATTAGTAAACAAATTCCAAACAATTTATTATTTTATGACCAAGATCTGGGGCGGTTAAGGAATCCTCTGACACTGTTGGCAACTTTGTAAACATTTTGGTATTTTCAAAGTAACTAGTTTTGTCCCTATTATTTCATATCTGTATTTTTTTCATTTCAAATTGAAGGTGATCAATGAATATCAGTTTTATTGATGACCAATACAATAACTTAACTTTGCTTGCTCTTTTGTTATGGAGACCAGAGAGAGGTCTAATTCAGAAGTATAATTGAATGAAGAAAGAAAAAGTTGATTCACAACACTTCTGTAACACAGCCTGTAACATTTTTTAAAAAAATGTTATAGTGTCTTTGTTTTCCATGGTGATGTAGACAACATTCCTTTGTGATCTGTGCTTTTTAAAATTTGAATCAAGAAAATCTTTCTTAACCATACACAAACTGTTTCATATTTTCCCCCTAAATGTGTTAAAGATTTGCTTTTAAACCTAATAGCTTTATATACTGGAATGAACTTTTGTAAATAATGTAATCTAAGATATCTATTTCTATGTCAATAACAAACCTACAATGTTCCATTGGTTGGATATGGATAATGATACTTTATGGAGCCAATGCGAGGATAAAACATAATTAAAATTTAAAGAGAATGTAAAGTGTTAAGATTCAGCTTAACATTTGAGAGATCTTATTAAATGGACGCTACTGTGATTATGTTAACTGTGATGATGAAGCTGATGCTACTCATTGCTGCTGCAGCTGGTTATTTAGTTGCTATTGTCTTGTTATTTTAGAGTCAAATTCCTGATTTAAAGTTCCCAAAAGATTTATACCAACAAAAAGGAAGATGTAAGATGCTAAAGCTGAAACTCCAATACTTTGGCCACCTCATGCGATGAGTTGACTCACTGGAAAAGACTCTGATGCTGGGAGGGATTGGGGGTGGGAGGAGACAGGGACGACAGAGAATGAGATGGCTGGATGGCATCACCGACTCGATGGACATGAGTTTGAGTGAACTCCGGGAGTTGGTGATGGACAGGGAGGCCTGGCGTGCTGTGATTCATGGGGTCACAAAGAGTCGGACATGACTGAACTGTACAGAACTGAAGATCTAGTTTGTTCTTGATTCTGTGTTGGTATGAATAAGATCCACATTTCTTCATACTCTAAATATTTCTCTCCTTTTTGTAGCAGTTTAGAGTAAGAAAAAAATAATATTTGGATAAAGTGGGGGTTGCTTTGGATAGAACTTCTGTGGCAAATAGTTTTTTGCCTTATATCTCTGATCCTCCACCATGTGTGACTCTAGGATGTATTCTAAAATCTTTTCTTGCTTGAGAACTTGAAAGAGTTACCAACTATTCTACAAGAAGTGCTAGTGCATAAAGGCCATGACCATAATGCTTATATTTATAAACCATCAAAGAAATGGCAGGATTTTATAATGTATAGTCTTCCAGAAGGCACAAATTCACTCGCAGTTAGTAAGTAAATAAAAGTATAAATATATAAATAAGATTATGTGCTTAACGAACACCTGCTTGACATCAGTTCAGTTCAGTTTCAGTCAGTCGCTCAGTCGTGTCCGACTCTCCGTGACCCCATGCATCACAGCACGCCTTAACAAATGCATGTAGACACAAGGATTTGTATTCACAGAACAGATTTATTCATTTAACTGAACTGTTAACTGGGGAAAAAACTGCATCTAAATATCATTTAATTACCCTGGGTATTCTTCCCTGGATAATCCCATGGACAGAGGAACCTGGTGGGCTATACTCCATGGGGTCGCAACTAGTCGGACTTGACTGAAGCAACTGAGTATGGGATGCACACAATTCTGTAATGATTATTGAGCCCTGATTCCAATATATTTTGAGACCAATGTTCATTCTGTGAAAGGAGTCAAACTTATACTTCTTGTTTCTTGATATAGAAAGAACTTTCAGAACCACAGCTAATATTTGAGAAAAGTGCCACACAGCTAGGGCACTGAGCTACTGCCCGCTACTTATATCAAAGTCAGTATATTCTTACAAGAGTTTACGTTTGGGAATGACTTTAAAGAGTTATCTGGGAACAAAATTTATCAGTTAACCTCCAGAGTCTTTATGAAATTACATTCCCAAGATGTATGTATTCTTATCTGACTTTGAAATGTTGGGAAGATTCAGTATCCCATCTCTAGTTTATTCAATTTCTCTAGCTACACTTTGCCCTGGTGATCTGAGCCAGTCTTTTTCCTAAATCTTACTGTCTATATAGTTTCTATGTGTTGATTGATAACGTTCAAATTCATTTGAGTACTTCAGGTCACTGCACCGAGTATCAGATTATCCAACTACTTACCCAACAAAGGATTATAAAGCGTCTCAAAACTGTTAGTGTCTCACAGTAAGTATCTCTCTATCAATAGTGTTGACTCATTGAAAAAGACCCTGATGCTGGGAAAGATTGAAGGCAGGAGGAGAAGGGGACGACAGGATGAGATGGCATTACTGACTCAGTGACATGAGCTTGAGCAAACTCTGGGAGATTCCGAAGGACAAGGAAGATTGGCATGCTGCAGTCCATGGGTTCACACAGAGTTGGACACGGCTTAATGACTAAACAACAACAAGAATCTTGGATTAATGTGTCTCACAATTAATATCTTCACTTTCTCCATCTCATTCAATACACATCCAAAAAGAGCAGCTCTTCTCTACAGAGCAGTCCAAGTGTTATTTCAAAACAGAAATTCTTTGTTTCTACACAAATTAGCTAAACAATGGTAAAGAAAGTGCCCAACAGATGATCCTTTAAGTCCACAGAGCAGATTTGTTCTACTTTCAAGGTGATCAGGGACTTCCTTGGCAGTCCAGTGGTTAAGACTCCCCCTTTTAATACAGGGGTTGCAGGTTCAATACCTGGTTAGAGAAACATTAGGTTAGGTTAGATTAAGAGCTCACATGCCTCATGGCCCAAAAGCCAAAACATAAAACAGAAATTTTATTGTAACAAATTCAATAAAGACTTTAAAAATGGTCCAAATAAAAAAAATCTTTAAAAAATTAAGCGATAAATTTATTTCTCTAACAACCACACAGATCTGGAAATCGAGAGAGGAAAATGGGAGAACGTTCTCTCATTCATTTCCCCAATTGCTCTTTCACAAAATTGCTAGTTTCCATTTTTATAGCTTTGAGGTCTGCTGATTTGGGGGCCCTCATTGCCAAGGGAGGAATATTTCTGCCAAGGGGGACAAACAATAGTTGAACTGAAAGCTGAATTGGAAGCTGGCGGTGACACCTGGCCATTTTGTTCTACTCAGGACACCTAACCAGTATGTAAAGAGGGATACTCTCACTGGTTGGGGTGATGGATTTTAACTACCAATGATAAATTGGGCCATTGTTAAACAGGGAGACCAGAGGTCCTCTGTGTTCTCTGAAGTGGTGCCTTTTAATAATTTCATGTTCTCTGACAATCATAAAAGGGCCGTAGAGTCACACTATTGAAAAATGAAGGTTTAAATCTGTCCACAAGATAAAGAATTTTTATCTGGGATTTTTCCAGGCAAGAATACTGGAGTGGGTTGCCATTTCCCACTCCGGGGATCTTCTCAACCCAGGGATGGAAACTGCATCTCCCGTTTCTCTTGCATTGGCAGACGAATTCTTTTTTTTAATTAATTAATTTATTTTAATTGGAGGATAATTACTTACAATATTGTGGTTTTTGTGATACATTACCATGAATTAGCCACAGCTATACCTGTGTCCTTCAAATCCTGAACCCACCTCCCACCTTCCTTCCACCCAATCCCTCTGGGGTTGTCCCAGAGCACAGGTTTTGGGTGCTCTGCTTCATGCATTGAACTTGCACTGGTCATCTATTTTACATATGGTAATGTACGTATTTCAGTGTTATTCTCTCAAGTCATCCCACCCTCGCCTTGTCCCAGTGAGTTCAAAATTCTGTTCTTTACATCTGTGTCTCCTTTGCTGCCAGCAGGAGAATTCTTTACCACTGCACCACCTTAAATATGGTTAAACATCATGTTTTCTGTTATATGACTTTTATTACCACAAAAATTCAAATAAATAAATGAAAAACTGAACAGAGAATTCAAAACAATGTTTTCCAGACAATGAAAAAGAGGTCACACAAATTAGTCATTTGGTGGCGTTAGTGGTAAAGAATCTGCCTGCCAATACTTTTAAGAGACATGGGTTCCATGCATGGGTCAGGAAGATCCCTTGAGAAGGGAATGACAACTCACTCCAGTATTCTTGCCTGTAGAATCCCATGGACAGAGGAGCCTGGCGGGCTATAGTCCATGCGGTTGCAAAGAGTCGGACATGACTGAACAACTAAGCACAACATACAAGAGAAACATTAATCCTTAAAAAGTCACAGAAATGATGCAAATGATAAAAATACTAAGAAGAATTATTCTAGCAAAATTAAGACAGTTTAAGAGAAAAACTTTTACTTACTTGAGAAGTATCTACACCTCTTAAATGTGATATACCTTGTTTGTCATTAAAGGAAGTCTAAGCAAATATTTTCTCCCAATCTGTAACTTGTCCTCTACCTAAACTGACATTATATTTCAAAGAGCAGAGGTTTTTCATTTTAATGAAGTCCAGCTTATCAATTATTCCTTTCATGAACTCTGTTTTTTGTCTTGTACTGGAAAGGTATCACCATACCCAAGGTTATCTCTGCTAACTTCTAGAAATTACATAGTTTTGTGTTTTACATTTAGGGCTTCCCTGGTGGCTCAGACAGTAAAGAATCTGCTTGCAATGCGGGAGACCTGAATTCGATCCCTGGGTCAGGAACCCGATCCCTTGGAGAAAGGACTGGCTACCCACTCCAGTATTCTTGCCTAGAGAATTCCATGGACAAGAGGAACATGTGGGCTACAGTCTATGGGGTTACAAAGTGTCAGACATGACTGAGAGACTAACACATTCACTTTCACTGGCAGTAGACTAAACTCAGAGATTCAAGCTGTGCCTTGGTTAAGGCTAATTGCTAGCTTTATGGTATGAAGCTAAGAAGTGTAAAAATTTTCAATCTAGCTGCTAGAGATTGCTAATTCTAAAAATATACTAAGATATTTCAGCAAAGATGTAAAGCTATTAGAAGACTTTAATACAAATTACATGCAGAAAAATTATATACAGATCCAAGTTAGTGGACATCCCAAATTAAGATAAATCCTTGGACAATTTAAATCATTTTAGCCACTTTTGTTTAATAGAAAGCTGTATTATCTGTTCTTAATTTTTTAAATCTCATTCTAAAGTGTAATGAAGCATAATACCAAGTTTATGTGAGTCTTGGGCTAACTTTCTCTTAGAAAGCTTAATTAATTTTTAATTAATTTAATTTTAACTTCACATTTCTTTCTATAGCACCTTGGTGGTCAGATATGTTGTTATTTTCAGTAAATGTAGCATGTGACATTAATTACCTCTAATCTTTCAAAATTAATTAGGAATATAAGAAATTAATTTTGTTGTCATTAAAGAGCAACACAGTTTCATTTACTTTATAAATGTGAAAATCTTACAATAAAGAAAAGATATATGCTTCCTTCCAAAGATAATTAGTAATTAAATTGGATTAATTTTATAATTTGTTAATGTATTTTATTATTAACCTAACTAATTTGTTAATGAATTCCCCTGGAGACTGGCAAGTATCTTTTCTACTAACACTACTTCAAGATTTTATATACATAAAATCAATCTATGACATGCTAAGAAGGAGATTTTTATCCATTTCTCTCTCTGGCTTTTTTTTCTGGATGCACTGCATGAATTGTAGGATCTTAGTTCCTCTACCAGCAATTGAACCTGAGCCCTCATCAGTAAGAGCATGCAGTTCTAACCACTGGACCACCACGAAATTCCCTCATTTTCATTATATACTATTTTCTGTGGTCTTTGTTTGGAATATCTGTTGCTCTGTCTCTAATCCTTAAATTGTAGATCATAATTATACAAACCAGAATAAATCTTTTGAATGGTATGGTGCTTTGATTGACCTAATTTCATTTTAAGAATAATCTGACAAACCAGAGCTTCCAAATTTATAAAGCAATGAAATAAAACTCTCAGAATAATTTCAGTTGAGCTCCATGGTGTACTGACTTTAAGGTGACCTTCGTTATCCTCACCTTCTTCATATCCATGCTTTTATGAACTTCCTCCACTTACGTGTAGGTGGGACTGATGATGTGTTTATAATCAACAGATTGAAGCAAAGGTGATGGGCTGTAGGCATTGTGTGTCCATGAACATAGTGTAGTACTTATCTTGCTAAAATTTCTTTGTGTATGTTTATGTCTGTCTATTTTCCTTGCTGGTTTTGAAGAAGCAAGATCACATAAATCCCAGAGCCACAGAGAAGTAAATTCTGCTGACAACCTGGAGAAGCTTGTGATAAAATCCCAGCCTGGCTGATTTACTGATTCCAGATTTATTAAATCATAAGCAGTATCTGCATTTCTGACCCACAGAAACTGTGAGCTATTAAATATGAGTTGTTTTAACGCACTAAGTCTGTGGTAATAGAGAAAACGAATATAAGCACATCCCTATAGAACCCACTTCAGGGGAAAGCATTATGTAGATAATCTTAGTAGATCAATACTGGTAACTTCCTGTAAGCTAGCAAAATCCTCAGGGGAATTTACCCATAATGGCTCTAGTAACAGATTTAGATAAGTACTTTTTGCAATAGGTTAAACACTTAGAGAATTGGAATAGTAACAACTGATTAAGACAAAACCACTTGGGAAGATGGTGCTAAGTGCTGCTAAGTTACTTCAGTAGTGTTGGACTCTTGGTGACCCCATGGACTGCAGCCCGCCAGTCTCCTCTGTCCATGGGATTCTCCAGGCAAGAATACTGAAGTGGGTTGCCATTTCCTCCTCCAGGGGATCTTCCCAACCCAGGGACTGAACCTACATCTCTTGCATTGACAGGTAGATTCTTTACCACTGAGTCACCAGGAAAGCCCTTAAAGACCTATTAAGTGTGTTAGATTTAAAGACACATCTTATTTAATTAGGCATAAAGGCCTGCTATTACGAAGCAGGTGTTGTATTTCAAGTGTGGAAACAAAGATCATTACTTTTGGTTAGTAGCACAATGATAATAGAGTTACCCCTTGGAAGTAATCAGTTCAGTTCAGTTGCTCAGTCGCATTTGACTCTTTGCAGCCCCATGGATTGCAGCACACCAGGCTTCACTGTCCATCACCAACTCCCAGAGCTTTCTCAAACTCATGTCCATCAAATCAGTGATGCCATCCAACCATCTCATCCTCTGTCGTCCCCTTCTCCTCCTGCCTTCAATCTTTCCCAGCATCAGGGTCTTTTCCAATGAGTCAGTTCTTTGTATCAGGTGGCCAAAGTACTGGAGTTTCAGCTTCAGCATCAGTCCTTCCAATGAATATTCAAGGTTGATTTCCTTTAGGATGGACTGGTTGGATTGCCTTGCAGTCCAAGGGATGGACTCTCAACAGTCTTCTCCAACACCACAGTTCTAAAGCATCTGTTCTTTGATGCTCAGCTTTCTTTGTAGTCCAACTCTCACATCCATACATGACCACTGGAAAAACCATAGCTTTGACTAGATGGACATTTGTTGGCAAAGTCTTCTTTTTAATATGCTGTCTAGGTTGGTCATAGCTTTTCTTCCAAAGAGCAAGCGTCTTTTAATTTCATGGCTGCAGTCACCATTTGCAGTGATTTTGGAGGCACCCCAAATAAATGTCTCACTGTTTCCATTGTTTCCCCATCTATTTGCCATGAAGTGATGGGACCAGATTCTATGATCTTAGTTTACTACTTGGAAGTAGTAAACTTCCTTTCAGGGGTGAATTTTGTGGACTGAGAGAATGAGATACAGGCCCATGTTACTGTTACAGCAGACAGAACCTTAAAGGTACACATTTCCTGTTCTTGTTTCCTACCTTCAGATTTTGTTGCCTTAATAAAAACTGGTAAAGCAAATTTTTGAAATGTTTTCAGCCATAGAGAAAGCACCATGTGTTCTTTAACCTTATCTCTGGGTGACAGTATATATCCTTGCCTCAGTATTTGCCAGCAATGTATGGAATTAGATTCATTAACGGTACAATGAGGAAGTTCGAATGTATTTATTAATATTTTCTGATAGGCCTAAGTAAATATATCAAAATATTCAAAATCAGTGTCCAATTTCAGAGATTCACAAAATAGCTGTCATTTAAAGTTATCTGACTTAATATTTTATCTGGAAAGTTTCCCCTAGCATTAGAGACTTTAGTTATAAGGAATAAAATCATTGGCTATTTAAATCTTGCTTTCAATCCTGTTTGCTATTGCATTGTGTAAATAGAGTTGGAGTCTAAATTTCACTGCCAGTAAGAATTTTAGTAAGCTTTTTACTCAGCCACACATACCATGTATTTCTTAATATAAAATTGCAATGAAAATGACCAAAAAATGGGGAATGGAGAAAAAAGAAGTTGCACGTTTGAGTATTACTCAGCCATTAAAGAGAATGCATTTGAATCAGTTTTAATGAGGTGGATGAAACTGGAGCCTATTATACAGAGTGAAGTAAGCCAGAAAGAAAAACACCAATACAGTATACTAACGCATATATATGGAATTTAGAAAGATGCAAATGATAACCCTGTACACGAGACAGCAAAAGAGACACAGATGTATAGAACAGTCTTTGGGACTCTGTGGGAGGGTGAGGGTGGGATGATTTGGGAGAATGGCATTGAAACATGTATGTTGTCATATGTGAAACGAATCACCAGTTCAGGGTCGATTCATGTTACAGGATGCTCAGGGCTGGCATGCGGGGATGACCCAGAGGGAGGATAAAGGGAGGAGGGAGGTGGGAGGGGGGTTCAGCAAGGGGAACTCATGTACACCCGGGGCGGATTCATGTCAATGTATGGCAAAACCAACAAATATAATATTGTAAAATAATTAGCCTCCAATTAAAAAAAATAAAAATATAAAAGAAAAAATAAAAGAAAATGCAAAAAAAAAAATAAAAAAAACAGAAAAAAAAAGAAGTTGCACATTTGAGAACGTTGTGATAGCTACAGAGAGGTGTGTCTGCTTAGCCAGCATTTTTCTCTTTACTTTTTTTGTCTTTTTGATAAGTGCCTTTATTAACTGACCTTCCTTTGACACATTTGGCACCTCTGGGCTAACTGGCTATTTAATAGGCTGTGAAGCTCGGTTTGCTTCTTTTGATTAACATCCAAATTCAACATGCTTATCATGTCCTCAACTATGTTACTCATCATTTCTGATTGCTTTCATCTCTATATGTTAGAGATTATTAGGGAGGTGCTTTTGTTTTTCATTTTTACTGGAAGAGAAGATTTTTAAATTGAAGGGGAATGGAAACTATTATGAAAAATTGCACATGTCATGACCTCTACTCTGATGCTGCATGAACCCCTATAATCACCTGCAGTCTAACGGAGGTGGGATTACTTATGCAAAATATTTCATTAACCTGAAGGCAAAAATCAAAAGTAGTTCCCTGTGTTCTGAACAGGTTGTTGCATAACAACAAAAAATACTTGTCTTCTTACATATATACAAAAGTTATATAATCTCCTTAATGAGGAAAAGGCTGGAGAATATAGTGTTATCATAGTTGAAAAACAGATGGGTTCCTAAAGTAAGCAAAATAACGGCCCCTCAGAGATGTACCTGCCCTAATCTCCAGAACCTGTGAATATGGTAGGTGCAAGTGGATTTTGTAGATGTGATTGGATTAAGGATTTTGAGATGAGGAGATTATCTTGAACTATCCAAGTGGGCCCAATGTTATCAGAAAGATCTCAGTAGGCAGAAAGTTCAGAATTAGAGAAAGAGAGGAAATGATGGAAGCAGAGGTTGAGTGATGTAGCCAGGAGGCAAGGGATGTGGGAAGTCTCTGGAAGTTGGAAAAGTCAAGAGATCAATGGATTCTCCCCAATGTCTTCAAAGAAAACTAGTTCTGCCATCATCTTGATTTTTAGCCTGAGTTTGATTTTGAGACTGAGTTTGTATTTCTCAACTCCAGAAATGTAAGAAAATAAATCAATGTCTCTTTTATTTTTTATTTTTGTAATTGTGGTAAAATATCCATCAACAGAGGAATGGATAAAAAAGATGTGGTACACATATACAATGGAATATTCAGTTCAGTTCAGTTCAGTTCAGTCTCTCAGTCGTGTCCAACTCTCCGCGACTCCATGAATCATAGCACGCCAGGCCGCCCTGTCCATCACCAACTCCCGGAGTTCACTCAAACTCATGTTCAGAGTCGGTGATGCCATCCAGCCATCTCATCCTCTGTCGTCCCCTTCTCCTCCTGCCCCCAACCTTTCCCAGCATCAGAGTCTTTTCCAGTGAGTCAACTCGTCGCATGAGGTGGCCAAAGTATTGCAGTTTCAGCTTTAGCATCAGTCCTTCCAATGAACACCCAGGACTGATCTCCTTTAGAATGGACTGGTTGGATCTCCTTGCAGTACAAGGGACTCTCAAGAGTCTTCTCCAACACCACAGTTCAAAAGCAACAATTCTTCGGTGATCAGCTTTCTTCACAGTCCAACTCTCACATCCATACATGACCACGGGAAAAACCATAGCCTTGACTAGACGGACCTATGTTGGCAAAGTAATGTCTCTGCTTTTTAATATGCTATCAAGGTTGGTCATAACTTTCCTTCCAAGGAGTAAGCGTCTTTTAATTTTGTGGCTGCAATCAGCATCTGCAGTGATTTTGGAGCCCCAAAAAATAAAGTCTGACACTGTTTCCACTGTTTTTCCATCTATTTCCCATGAAGTGATGGGACCAGATGCCATGATCTTTGTTTTCTGAATGTTGAGCTTCAAGCCAACCTTTTCACTCTCCTCTTTCACTTTCATCAAGAGGCTTTTGAGTTCCTCTTCACTTTCTGCCTAAGGGTAGTGTCATCTGCATATCTGAGGTTATTGATATTTCTCCCAGAAATCTTGATTTCAGCTTGTGCTTCTTCCAGCCCAGTGTTCCTCATGATGTACTCTGCATATAAGTTAAATAAGCAAGGTGACAATATACAACCTTGACGTACTCCTTTTCCTATTTGGAACCAGTCTGTTCCATGTACAGTTCTGACTGTTGCTTCCTGACTTGCATACAGGTTTCTCAAGAGGCAGGTCAGGTGGTCTGGTATGCCCATCTCTTTCAGAATTTTCCACAGTTTATTGTGATCCACACAGTCAAAGGCTTTGGCACAGTCAATGAAGTAGAAAGATGTTTTTCTGGAACTCTCTTGCTTTCTCCATGATGCAGCGGATGTTGGCAATTTGACCTCTGGGCCTCTGCCTTTTCTAAAACCAGCTTGAACATCTGGGAGTTGACGGTTCACATATTGCTGAAGCCTGGCTTGGAGAATTTTGAGCATGACTTTACTAGCGTGTGAGATGAGTGCAATTATGCGGTAGTTTGAGCATTCTTTGGCATTCCCTTTCTTTGGGATTAGAATGAAGACTGACCTTTTCCAGTCCTGGGGCCATTGTTGAGTTTTCCAAATCTGCTGGCATATTGAGTGCAGCACTTTCACAGCATCATCTTTCAAGATTTGAAATAGCTCAACTGGAATTCCATCACCTCCACTAACTTTGTTTGTAGTGATGCTCTCTAAGGCCCACTTGACTTCACATTCCAAGATGTCTGGCTCTAGGTCAGTGATCACGTTATCGTGACTATCTTGGTCATGAAGATCTTTTTTGTACAGTTCTTCTGTGTATTCTTGCCATCTCTTCTTAATATCTTCTGCTTCTGTTAGGTCCATACCATTTCTGTCCTTTATCGAGCCCATCTTTGCATGAAATGTTCCCTTGGAATCTCTAATTTTCTTGAAGAGCTCTCTTGTTTTTCCTGTTCTGTTGTTTTCCTCTATTTTTTTGCATTGATCACTGAGGAAGGCTTTCTTATCTCTCCTTGCTATTCTTTGGAACTCTGCATTCAGATGCTTATATCTTTCCTTTTCTCCTTTGCTTTTCGCTTCTCTTCTTTTCAAGCTATTTTTAAGGCCTCCTCAGACAGCCATTTTGTTGCTTTTTTGCATTTCTTTTCCATGGGGGTGGTCTTGGTCCCTGTCTCCTGTACAATGTCACGAACCTCCGTCCAGAGTTCATCAGGCACTCTACCTATCAGATCTAGTCCCTTAAATCTATTTCTCACTTCCACTGTATAATCGGAAGGGATTTGATTTAGGTCATATCTGAATGGTCTAGTGGTTTTCCCTACTTCAATTATAGTCTGAATTTGGCAATAAGGAGTTCATGATCTGAGCCACAGTCAGCTCCTGGTCTTGTTTACTCAACCATAAAAAGGAACAGAATTGTACCATTTGCAAAGACATGGGTGGACCCAGAGATGGTCATACTGACTGAAGTAAATCAGAAAAAGAAAAACAAATTTATGTTGTTTTAAGTCACTGGGTATGTGGTAATTTTGCCAACTTCTGAAAGTATGGTGCAAACCAAGCCTCATCAACTTTTTATCAGCCAGGTGGATAGCGTATTTCTGCTCTGTGTTTCCACCTACCCTTGTATAAAGTGTACACAGACTTCTAAGACTATCTTTCAGATCTTTAACACTCTTTTGTTTCTCCCTGTGTTTTAGGAGGTATATTTTAAGACCATGTTTTTATTGCTTTTCCCACCTGAGATTCATGTGATAGGAGCATATTGGTGAGCACAGGAACTGTAATGATAAAATGGAAAATAAAACAGTCTTACCATGTTCTAGTGGCCTTGGGAGCATTGTGAGATATCAAAACTGTGCTCCATGAAGTTCCTTTAGGTGTGTTCCATGACATTTCCAAAAATAAAGAAACCCTCTTATCATTTATTCCCAAAAGTGAACAAACACAATGTGTTTAACGGTGGGATTCTGACTCTTAGTCATCACCAGTCAGAACAATCTTGCCTTCTTGCAGACGTCTAGAAAAGTTATATTAAGGTCAGTGACTTATTGGCACTGAGGAAGGCCAAATAACACGATGGAAAGCAACTTTGGCGAGGAATGATGGGTCCTGAGTTCTAACTTTGGTTCAGAAGAGAATTTTTGAGGGTTTGATATTGAAACTCCAATTACAAATCTCAATTTATCTACTTAAAAATAATTGCAACACATAGTGGAACTATATGTAACTTTGTTCTTATTTTTAAAGCATTTCTTGATGCCAGTAATTTTTTATATCACTCTTCATCTAGATAATTTGAGGTTGAACAGATAAAGCTATGGTGGACCTATTGATAAGCATGTCTCCTTTTCCTTAATCTGTGTTGGAAATTTTAGGCTAATTTTTTTTAAGTTTTGCTGTTGCAAAATATGCCTTACAAGTTTGCAGGTGGTTATCTTTACATTGGAAAAGCCCCTGATGCTGGGAAACACTGGGGGCAGGAGGAGAAGGGGGCAACAGAGGATGAGATAGTTGGATGGCATCACCAACTCAATGGGTATGAGTGTGAGCAAACTCAGGGAGACAGTGAAGGACAGGGAAGCCTGGCGTGCTGCAGTTCATGGGGTCACAAAGAGTCGGACCCGACTTAGCGTCTGAACAGCAATCTTAACTTTGTTGTTCTTTCTTAACAAGGCTTTTTCTTTGCAACCTCTGTTCCACATTTTAATACACAGTCTAAACTCACCTAAATACTTTCTAGGGGACAATGCGTACAGAGCAGTGGTGGGCTCTCCAGTTTGTGTATTACCAATTCTCTTCTTCTAAGTATATCAGTTTTCTAGAAGACACTTATTGTATGTGGTTAGTATCAGATAATACCATTTCCTTGCATGATTCTCTAACCATCTCCTCCATTTTTCTTGACATGTTAAACTATTTGCATAGAGACTAGACTAGTGTGTTTACCCAGAGTATTTTTTCCCATCTGTCTACCAATTCATTTTAAATCCCTCATTATCAAGGCATCTATCTCTGGAATAATACTTTTCCCATACCAATGACTTAACTTATTGGCAAGACATAAAATGTATCAATCTGTTATCTTGAGTCATATTTTGGAAATGCACATTTTTTAAAATTCCATTTTCATCCCCAATGTCTTTATCGCTATGTATTTCTCTTCCGAAGTTCCTACTGCCAGTGTGATCAATGACTAAAACACCACCTGTGAGTTCTTGTCTGTATTAATTGCCAAAGAGTTCATAATCTCTAAAAAATTATTTTATCTTATTTTTTACTCAAATCGTAAGGATGGAAAAGCAATTGATGGAATATAAAGATTTCAAAAAAGATTCTCTCTCAAATCTAAACACCTATAAATAATATTCTCATCTCTGTTAATTGCCAAAGAGTTCATAAGCTCTAAAACATTTTGCCTTAAATTTTACTCACATCATAAGGATGGAAAGCGGTTTATGGAATATAATTATGTAAAAAAAAAAAAGGTTCTCTCTCAAACTTAAACATCTATAAGGACAATGTATCTATGGATTGACTATTTGGGGTTTTCCTTCATTGATTCACTTATCCATGTGTTCAAGAAATATTTGAATTCTTAAATCCGTATGTACGCCTGACTTTGAAAATTGCATTGTGGAATTAAATAAGACAAGTGATTAGCCTCATTAAGCTTATATTACAATCAGACAATAAAGGAAGAGGAAAACAAATAAGTAATAAATAAGCAGAAACAGAGCCATAGGTACCAATTGGAATAATCAATAGATAGAAAGTAATTTGTGGGGAGGATCTCTTTAGGTAGAGTGAATTGTGTTGGTTTTTCCTGGGTGATAGAGAAAATACAAGATCTGAAGAAGGAAGTTAAGTAGAGAGGATTTAAAGGCATGTTTGCTGTTTCTGAATATGAGTTGTATAAATGCTTAGGTATTGTGATTGATCAGATAAAGAAATGCCTATCTCACACTCACAGTATGAAGGTCGTAGGAGGCCTGTGGCGTTATGATGACTGGAGGAATGTGACACTTAAGGACTTACTCTGATGCTGAGTCGCTTCAGTCGTGTCCGACTCTGTGCGACCCCATAGACAGCAGCCCACCAGGCTCCCCTGTCCCTGGGATTCTCCAGGCAAGAATACTGGAGTGGGTTGTCATTTCCTTCCCCAATGCAGGAAAGTGAAAAGTGAAAGTGAAGTCTTTCAGTCGTGTCCGACTCTTCGCGACCCCATGGACTGCAGCCCACCAGGCTCCTCCGCCCATGAGATTCTCCAGGCAATAGTACTCTGATGACAGACTCTTAAATAAGATAAGTCTGATACCCTTGAACACTTTGCTCAGCTATATGGGGTTTCTGGATATTTGCTCCTTTTCCATGATACAGGGGTGGTGTGGGGGAGGTGCTCTGCTACTTGTTGGACAAAAAATTGGCTATCAAAAGTAAACTGTCTACTGTAAACACATAGCTTTTCCTCCAAATTGCCTAAAGAGTTATCTTACTGTCTTAAATGTCTAACAAAGACTGATATTTCTCTAATTAGAGTCTAGTCTTCACACTTCAAAAATCTCCAGTCATGCCCAGGGTTTTCTCTCTTTTCCTCTTTGTCTTATTATTTCCCTTGATTTTGGTTTGCATTTTCCTCCACTACTACTAATCTGTATAACAATGTGAAAGCTATTTACTTTTTTTGTGGTTCAGGTTTCTCAACTGTAAAAACACAATCATAATACTACCTACCATTTGGACTAAGTCCAAGGTCACTCAGATAATTTTTGTAAAGCAATTAATGCAATCCTATGGGCTTCCCTGGTGGCTCAGAGGTTAAAGCGTCTGCCTCCAATGCGGGAGACCTGGGTTCAAACCCTGGGTCGGGAAGATCCCCTGGAGAAGGAAACGGTAACCCACTCCAGTATTCTTGCCTGGAGAATCCCATGGACGGAGAAGCCTGGTAGGCTACAGTCCACGGGGTCGCATAGAGTCAGACACGACTGAGCGACGGGACGGACGGATGAACTTAGAAATCTTCAAAATTCATTTGTCTCTGTGTGTTATTTGCTGCATCATGTACAACTCTGCGACTCCGTGGAATGTAGCCTACCATGCTGCTCTGTTCATGGAATTCTTCAGGCAAGAATACTGGAGTGGGTTGCTATTTGCTTCTCCAGGAGATCTTCCTGACCCAGGGATCAAACCCAGGTCTCCCACATTACAGGAAGATTCTTTACCATCCAAGCCACCAAGGAAATCCCAAAATGCATTAGCTGTTATTTTTATTATAAGGCTTTTGTACTACTTATATTTATTTCTCCTTTAATATTTCCTTCATTAACATTTTAGTTCATATTATTGGTTTGAGATTCTGGATAATTTAGTGATTTTATGTAATCTGTTCAATTTTTCATCTTTTATATAATCATATTTTAACTAAATCTTGAAGTATATATTTAAAGAGTGCACACATTTTGAGTCAATAGATTAAAAAATTTTCATAAAGGGAAAAGTCATGTAAACCTGACTTATGTCAAGAAATAGAATGTTCACAGCATCTCAGGAAGAACCACTTTTGGTTCTTCTCAGTCACTACACTCACAAAGCCAGCCACAATTGTGACTTTTATCACCATGGGTGATTTTCCTTGTTCTTGAAATTTGTATAAGTGAAATTTAGCAGTAGGCACTACTTTGCTTTGGCCTTTTGCTTGATATTTTATTTACAAGGAAGGTTCTTCCTACTGTTGCATGGAGCGATAGTTGATTAATTCTCAGTGCTACAAAGCAAGGTAAGCTGACTACAGCCCATGGGTCAAATATGGTCCAGCACCTATTTTTTTTTTAGTACAGCCGTGCTCATTTATGGGCTTCCCTGGTAGCTCAGATTCTTTAGAAACCACCTGCTAATGCAGGAAATGCTGGTTTGATTCTTGGGTTTGTAAAGATGCTCTGGATGAGAAAATGGCAAACCACTCCAGTATTCTCACCTGGGAAATCCCATGGATAGAGGAGCCTGGTGGGCTACAGTCCATGGGGTTGCAAAGAATCGGACATGACTTAGTGACTAAACACACACATGCCCATTTGTTTATGTATTGTCTATGACTGCTTTCAGGCTGCCTGGATAGAGCTGAGTCACTGTGATAAGAGACTGTGTGACCTGCAAAGCCGGAAATATTTACTTTCTGGCATTTTTTAGTGAACAGTTTACTGACCTGTGCATTAATTTAGGGTGGGCTCAGTTGCAGCATCCACGTCCTTAGTACAGTTCTGTCACTCAGTCATGTTCAACCCTTTGCGATCCCATGGACTGCAGCACACCAGGCTTCCCTGCTCATCACCAACTCTCGGAGCTTGCTCAAACTCACGTCCATTGAGTCTGTGATGCCATCCAACCATCTCATCTGTCGTCTCCTTCTCCTCCCACCTTCAATCTTTCCCAGCATCGGGGTCTTTTCCAATGAGTCAGTTCTTCAAATCAGGTGGCCGAAGTATTGGAGTCTCAGCTTCAGCAGCAGTCCTTCCAATGACTATTCAGGACTGATTTCCTTTAGGATGGACTGGTTGGATCTCCTTACAGTCCAAGGGACTCTCAAGAGTATTATCCAACATCACAGTTCAAAAGCATCAATTCTTCTGTGCTCAGCTTTCTTTATAGTCCAACTCTCACATCCATATGTGACTACTGGAAAAACCATAGCTTTGACTAGAGGGACCTTGGTTGGCAAAGTAATGTCTCTGCTTTTTAATATGCTGTCTAGGTTGGTCATAGCTTTTCTTCCAAAGAGCTAGCGTCTTTTAATTTCATGGCTGCAGTCACCATCTGCAGTGATTTTGGAGCCCCCCAAAATAAAGTCTCTCACTGCTTCCATTGTTTCCCCATGTCCTTAAGGTAGATTGTATTACTTGATAGAAGTGAACCCAGCCCCTATTGAGAAAAGGATACAATATCATGTCAAACTCTGCCACCTAGTGAGGGTAGGGAAGTTACCAAACCTGTGTAAAATTTAATGATTTTCTGTTGTTGCTGCTGAATAGTGAGGGTAAGAGTGTCTTCCTCATATGGTGTTTGTGAAGAGTTTTAAGGTTTAAATATGATCTTCTGAGGTCTCTCATTTGGTGCATTTCACACTAGCTGTGAGACCCAGAGCAAATTTCTCTTTGTTTTGGCCACACCACACAGCATGAGGGATCTAAGTTCCTTGACCAGGAATTGAACCTGTGCGTCCTGCAATAGAAGCATGGAGTCTTAACCACTGGACGACCAGGGAAGTCCTCAGAGCAGGTTTCTTAAACTCATGCCACAGTGTCTTCATCTATAAAAAGAAGACAATTATAGTTGTACCACTAGGGGTTGTTTTGAGGATGGATGAGTTATTTCTTTAAGAAGCATTGATAAAAAACCATGACAAAAATGTCTGCCAAAGAGCTGACGCTTAGTAAATGCTAGTCATTCCCTGTCACAATCATCACCATCAATATTATCATCATTATTATTACTAATAATATAATCAATATTATTCCCAGTATTTCATTAAATAAAAAATAACTCTAAAAATGTATAAAAAAAATTAGAAAATTATGACATAGAAATCTCCTAATGAAAACTCTTCTATTGAGTACTAAAAATATCAGAATTATTTGCCTTATAAATTATCATCTGCTTTCACTTGTGGGCTTCCATTTTGAACTGAAAGGTAGACTTCAGAGAGCAAATGAAAGTGACAAACCTGCCTTACTTTAATGTATAAGGAGAAATTCAAAGACTTAGGGATCTTTTAGCTCCACATACAAGTGATATACAGTTTTTACTTTCTCGGTCTAACTTATCTCATTTACCATAATGCTTTCAAGGTCTATCCATGTAGTCACAAATGTCAGGATATCATTCTTTTTCATGGCTGAATACTATTCCACTGTATGCACATGTGCATGCATGAGTACATACATATATACATAATATATATTATGTAATACATATGTACATATATATCACATACTTTTATCTGTTCACATGTTGATAGACACTTAGGTTGTTTGCATATCTTGGATAATGAGAATAATGCTGCAATAAGCAAATGGAAGTGCAGGTATCTCTTCAATATCGTGTTTTCATTTCATTTGGGTATATACCTAGAAGTGGGTTGCTGGATCATATGGTAGTTCTATTTTTGGTTTTTTGAAAACCCTTGAAAGTTGTTAAGAGAGAAGATCTTAAAGATTCTCACGACAAAAAAGAAATGGTAATTATGTGACATGATGGAAGTGTTAGCTAACATTATGGTGGTAATCATATTGCAAAATGTAAGTGTATCAAATCCACACATTATACATCTTAAACTTAGAAATTTTACCTCATTAAAGCTGGGGAAAACATAAGTTTGTTCTCTAAGTCTGTGGATAGTTATGCAGTTTGAGATCAATATGTATACACTGCTATATTTAAAATGGATAACCAGTAAGGACCTACTGAATAGCACAGAGAACTCTGCTCAATATTATATAACAACCTAAGTGGGAAAAGAATGTGAAAAAGAATAGATACGTATATATGTATAACCGAATCACTCTGCCACAGACCTGAGACTATCACAACATTGTTCGTCAACTATGCTCCAACATAAAATAAAAAAACTTAAGAAAAAGCTGGGGAAAACAATGGTAAGGAGACTGGAATGATAGGGCGTGTTTGTTATTTAAAACCAACTCAGTCTCCCTGGGTGACTTTAGAAGACACACATTTCACCACAACTGTGAGAAAGGCAGCCATAAAAAAGAATGAAATAATGCCATTTGAAGCAACATGAATGGAGCTAGAGATTGTCATACTGAGTGAAGTAACAGAGAAAGACGAATATGATATCTCTTATATGTGGAATCTAAAAAAAGGGTGCAATGAACTTATCTCCAGAGTCACAGATGTAGAAAGTAAACTTATGGTTCCCAAGGGGTGAGGGAGATAGGGATAAATGGGGAGATTGGGACTGACATATGCACACTGCTGCTGCTGCTAAGTTGCTTCAGTCGTGTCCGACTCTGTGCGACCCCATAGACAGCAGCCCACCAGGCTGCCCTGTCCCTGGGATTCTCCAGGTAAGAACACTGGAGTGGGTTGCCATTTCCTTCTCCAATGCATGAAAGTGAAAAGTGAAAGTGAAGTCGCTCAGTTGTGTCTGACTCATAGCGACCCCATGGACTGCAGCCTACCAGGCTCCTCTGTCCATGGGAGTTTACAGGCAAGAGTTCTGGAGTGGGTTGCCATTGCCTTCTCTGATATGCACACTGCTGCTGCTGCTGCTAAGTCACTTCAGTCGTGTCCGACTCTGTGTGACCCCATAGACGGAAGCCCACCAGGCTCTCCCGACCCTGGGATTCTCCAGGCAAGGACACTGGAGTGGGTTGCCATTTCCTTCTCCGATATGCACACTACTATATATAAAATAGATAACTAGTAAGGACCTACTCTATAGCACAGGGAACTATATTCAATACTCTATAGTGGTCTACATGGGAAAAGAATCTAAAAAAGAGTAGGTTTATATGTATATATACACATATATATGTATGGTACACCTTGCTGTATACCTGAAACTAATACAGCATTATAAATCAACTATGAAAAGTAGTGAAAGCGTTATTTGCTCAGTTGCTTCTAACTGTTTGTAACCCCATGGACTGTATGGAATTCTCCAGGCAAGAATACTGGAGTGGATTGTCATTTTCTTCTTCAGGGGATTTTCCCAACCCAGGAATCGAACCCACACCTCCTGTATTGTGGGTAGACTCTTTACCATCTGAGCCACCAGCCAACTCAGGAGACGCCAAAGATCTGGATTGGATCCCTGGGTCGGGAAGATCCCCTGGAGGAGGAAATGGCAACCCACTCTAGTGTTCTTGCCTGAAAAATACCATGGACAGAGGAGCCTGATGGGCTACAGTCCATGGGGTTGCAAAGAGTGAGACAGGACTGAGTATGCACACACTGCACCATAGAAAGTTTATCCAAATATACGCATTAAACCTGTATGTGTAATAGCAAAAATATTTATAAACAAAAAGGAAATATTCTGAAACTCCATAAATAGGGATTGGTTAAGTCAAGAATTATGTTGACATTGCTTGGAGAATTATGCAGTATTGAAAGAACTTTTGAAGGTTAAATATAAAACCAAGTGTAATCTTTATTACTAGATGATAAATGGAAAATGGAAAACTGATTTGAAAGTAAAAAGTTTCGAACAAAATTTTTTCAATAAAAAGATACATTGTATTTTTACATATCCAAGTATTTTTACATATCCATACCATCCACAAATCCATATGCACTTCTATGTAAATAGTATATATATCTGAATGGTGTACAATCCTATTTTTCTCAACATTTTGTGATTTCCAAATATTTAAATTTTCTACATCGAACATGTATGATTTTATTATTCAGAAAAAGCAAAGTAAACAAAATGCTATGAGAAGAAATAGGTTGTTGCAAATTTACATGGTGTTTGCATTAATTACAATAAAAGCTGTCAGTTTTGTTTTTAATTTCTTAACAAATCCTAGGTTTGATCGTCAAAAGCCGTTGCTTTCGTTTTCAAAACAGTATCCAGATTGTTAAGTAAATTGAACAGAAACTGACTGCTTCTCTTTGCCAAAAAGTAAAACTCTTGCAAGTGGCAGCTCATGACACTGCTACTTGCTGAGCAGTTATATTTTCACATAACTCACCAAATGGGTCCAGAGCTTTGCATCTGGGGTTTATAATAAATGAAATGTCACCACTGGTTTTTGTAAGAGATCCATATTGCAAACTGTTCTTTCTGAGTTGGTCATGGGACTCTTGTTCTTCAGTTCTATATCAACCAGATGAGCATAGGCTGATAGTTGAATATCAACAGAGGAGCATAGCTGAAATAAGAGTACACAGTTCCAGTTTTGGGTAGATTTGTGGATTTCTCAGCAAGATAGATAGGACCTTCAGCAATAACTGTGGAGAATCTATGCTTCAAGAAAATAGTACTCACGGTTCTCTAAGTCAGTCCCCACTTCATTCCTTGGATATTTTTGCTTTTATTTCACCTGTTGCTACTTTTTAAAATAGCCCTAGATGATAGACAAAAACATACCTGTCACAATTACCTTTGAGATATACAGTTGTTTTCCCTGGTGGCTCAGGAGGTAAAGACTGCCTGCAATATGGGAGTCCTGGGTTTGATCCCTGTGTCAGGAAGATCCCCTAAAGAAGAAAATAGCAACCCACTCCAGTATTCTTGCCTGGAGATTTCCATGGACAGAGGAGCCTGGTAGGCTACGTACAGTCCATAGGGTCACAAAGAGTTGGGCATGACTGAGCATCTAACATGGTGTACTACTATATATATATATATATATATTTAATATGACTATTAAATATATATGCTTAGTAAAATCCTTTGGAGAAATACAAAATTAAAATCTTAGCCATAGGAAGAATGAAATGTCCTTATATACACATTTAACGCAAGTTTGTCCACATAGACACACATTTAGAGGTAATTATTTAAAGTTAGAAAATTAGGAGATTTTGTGAAAGTGAAAGTGTTAGTTGCTTGGTCTTGTCTGTTTCTTTGCAACTCCGTGGACTATAGCCCCCTACACTCCTCTGTCTGTAGAATTCTCCAGGCAAGAATACTGAAGTGGGTAGCCATTCCCTTCTCCACGAGATCTTCCTGACTCAGGAATCGAACCCAGGTCTCCAACATTCAGGCAGATTCTTTACCATCTGAACCACCAGGCAAGACTTTAATCAGTGACCAATATAATGAAAATGTCCATTATCACTTTACTACCAATTAAAAGTAAAAAGTATGTGCAACATAAAGATCAGATAGTGTAAGTCATTGACCATTTTATTCTCAACAAAGGCTAACACATGCTCGCATATTTAGGCATCTCTATGGTCATTTTTCATTTAAGGTGACTGGCTCTATCTGTAATTATCAATCAATCTATCATTTATCTATTGATAAAACTCTATTCTTCAGCATATCTCAAATTATTTTGGTGGCAATCTTTTCTATGGTTTATTTTGCTCCTCAGACAGTCATCCTATAAATAATAGCACAATCTGCTGTAGTGTAATCTATATTATTGGCAGAATTCTTCATGTTTATGCATTAAGTACCACTAAAAATACATTGCACATTTTCATATTGGAAAAAATATTAACCTTTGAATCTCTTAGGATATAATTTAAAATGTAAACAGAAATTTTAAGGAAATATTCAGAAGTTTTAAATATATACAAAATGAAGTCACTAACAGTTCAAAATATTAAACATTAGATGAAATCAGATTTATAGAATTAAAGCTATCTGTCTTATGAATTTAGTACCTGTGATGAAAAAAATGTTCTCTAAAATTATTATAAAAGGTAATACATATTCTGCCATCTGATAGGAGCTATCAGTTTTGCCTCAATAAGCCTCTTTTTCATGTTTTGACAAAATATGTCATAGCTTTAAGTTTTCATTAGCATCACAGTTCTTAGACCTGTGTTATTTATTTCACAGCTGCCAATACCTTTTCTAGTCTTTAATAATAAAAAAATACATATTGAATCCAGTTTTATTGTTTTGGCTACTGGTTTAACAAGTTACAGAAAAAAGGATCAATAGGCAAGAGAGATTCTTTGAAAGTTTTTGAATAGAGAATGAGATCGTCTGAAAGGTGCTTTATGTAGATCTGTGAAGTGACCATTGGGGAAATTGTTGAGATGGGCAACTGTTCAGAGGAAATGGCAAGTAACCAAAGCTTAAACAAGGATTTGGCAATGGAATAGGGAGTAAAATGAATGTAGTAAAAGGAATTTGGTGAAAAGGCAGATGCAGAGAATTGTTTTATTCTCCTTGGTATCCACTGAACTTAGCACAGTACTATCCACTGGTGCTCAACCTATGCTTACTGACCAAAAAGAAGCAGTGAATTATTTGTGGGAGACTAAGGGGGAAAGCAGCATCGTTCCCATCTAAGTTACCTAAATCAAGAGTAGGATGGCTTCTTAAAACAAGGACATCATTCAAATCAACTGCAGAGGAAATGATGGCAGGCTATTTTAGAGATGAAGTCATTTGAAAAGAATGCCTGTGGCTGTAGTACAGAAAACAGTTTTATCAATGTGAAAAAAAAGTGGAAAATAAATGAACACATTCATCTTTTCCCACAAAACATAGCTCCCAATATGTTATTCAACTACCCATGGAACACATATTACACAATAATCAAAAGATATTTAAAAGGATATTTTACAGTTTCTGAAACACATTCATGCTTCTATGAATTCTATTATCTGAAAATTAAAGCAAGAAATTTTTATAATGATGGAGAAGACAGAGGAGGCAATTTAATTTTCATTTTATAGATGAAATACATGAGGATAATGAAAAGGAACTAAAAAGCCTCTTGATGAAAGTGAAAGAGGAGAGTGAAAAAGTTGGCTTAAAGCTCAAAATTCAGAAAACTAAGATCATGGTATCTGGTCCCATCATTTCATGGCAAATAGATGGGGAAACAGTGGAAACAGTGTCAGACTTTTTTTTTTTTTTGGAGCTCCAAAATCACTGCAGGTGGTGATTGCAGCCACGAAATTAAAAGACACTTACACCTTGGAAGGAAAGTTATGACCAATCTAGATAGCATATTAAAAAGCAGAGACATTACTTTGCCAACCAAGGTCCATCTAATCAAGACTACGGTTTTTCCAGTGGTCATGCACGGATGTGAGAGTTGGACTGTGAAGAAAGCTGAGCGCCGAAGAAGTGATGCTTTTGAACTGTGGTGCTGGAGAAGACTCTTGAGAGTCCCTTAGACTGCAAAGTGATCCAACTAGTCCATCTTAAAGGAGATCAGTCCTGGGTGTTCATTGGAAGGACTGATGCTGAAGCTGAAACTCCAATACTTTGGCCACCTCATGCAAAGAGTTGACTCATTGGAAAAGACCCTGATTCTGGGAAGGATTGGGGGCAGGAGGAGAAGGGGATGACAGAGGATGAGATGGCTAGATGGCATCACAGACTCAATGGATATGAGTTTGGGTAAACTTTGGGAGCTGGTGATGGACAGGGAGGCCTGGCGTGCTGCGATTCATGAGGTTGCAAAGAGTCGGACACGACTGAGCGACTGAACTGAACTGAAGAGAAGATAATTTTAAAGCACAGCTGATTAAGAAACAGCACTATATTCTAAAACTTCTATTTTTTTGACTATATAATTTAAATTATATTTATAATCAGAGATTTCATACAATAGATTCAGTGATTTTAAGAGTGAAATTTGGTGAATTTTGACAAATGTACTAAAGCACTGTAACTATAACCATAACAAATTTTAATGGAATTTCCTTTTCTAAAACATGCCAACAAATCACTGGCAGGTAGAAGTCCAAATCTGACCCACACATCTAAGCTCTCTCTGCTGTAGGTCTTATAGCCCCTTCCCCAATACTACTTATCAGTTCAATTTTTAGCCTTTTGTTTTCTACAGCTCTGAGCAATACCTCAGTTCAGTTCAGTTCAGTTGCTCAACGGTGTCCGACTCTTTGTGACCCCACGGGCTGCAGCACACCAGGCTTCCCTGTCCATCACCAGCTCCCAGAGCTTGCTCAAACTCATGAACAACACCTACAATATTAATATTTAACTCTGAAAATATCGTGTCATTGACAATAATACCATGGCTCTAGTAGAGGATATTTTGGACAATTACAACCTTAAGGTAAAAGAAACAGGAGCTAAATCACTATACCATTTTTTTTTGTTTAAATAATATATTAAAATATAATGCATTTACTTTGTTAGGACACTCCTCAGACCCATTCTGTCTATGCTTAAGTTTCCATGGAAAATTCCTCAGTTATGTACAGTCAGAGAAAGGAAGTGAAAAGTATTAGTCGCTCAGTCATGTCAGACTCTGTGACCACAAGGACTGTAACCCTCCAGGCTCCTCTGTCCATGGAATTCTCCAGGCAAGAACACTGGGGTGGGTTGCCGTTCCCTTCTTCAGGGGATCTTCCTGAGCCAGGGATCGAACCTGTGTCTCCTGCATTGCAGGCAGATTCTTTACCATCTGAGCCACCAGGGAAAGAAAAAAAGCATCAAGAAATCATAAACCAATAGAAACTTTCTTGTTTTAAAGAGAGAATATAAAATCATTAGTTTGAAAAAAGAGAAGAGATGGGAGGTATATTTGTGAAAGTCTTCCTTTAATAATCATAATTCATTCTAATTCTAACTGGACATAGCCATTCAAGCCATTCAGCTATAGCTTTGTTTTGTCTTAATTTAGGGGAAAAATACCACCTTAGACAAAGAAAATTGGTGGGGAATACCAGTACAAGAAAAATGCCTCAAGAGAAGAAAATGAGATAGTATCTAAAGAAAGTGCTGTGACTTTTTACTCACAGAGGATTCTTCCCTGATTGAACATTTAAAAAAAAAAGCAAAGCAGAGGCGAAGGTGCTTGAACCTAAATACAGATGTAGCAGCTGCACAAAACTGTAAGAAGGCTCGTACAAAAAAAAAAAAAAAAAAATACAGCCTTTGCAGATTATGCTGTGGACAACAGAAAGCACTTTTTGCTAGGTTCTAAACAGGAAGAGAAACAAAGAAGAGAGTGCCAATCTTTGAAACAGATGGCACAATGTTAACAGAACAACTTCACTGCTGTTTTGCTTTTGTTCTATTCACAGGGGGAATTTGTCTCCCAGAAATTGTTGGAGGCAAATAAGATGCTCTTGATATCCCAGTGTAGCTGACTAGGTAGAGAGATAGCACACAGCTCCAGCACCTCCAGGCCAGAACAATTACCAGAGCACAGAAAGAAGGACTTTTCAGAACCACCTTCAGCAATCATTGGAATCCATGTAGAATGAGATACAGGACCCAGGGAAATAATTCCATTAAAAAAAAGTTAAATGACACATGTGAGACCTCTGTGTCAGTTATTTAGGTTGTTTCAGAGCACTGTATACAGAAAAAAATGAAAAGTGCTCAGTCGTGTCTGACTCTTTGCGACCCCATGAACTGTAGCCCACCAGGTTTCTCTGTCCATGGGATTCTCCAAGCAAGAATATTGGAGCGGGTAGCCATTCCCTTCTCAAGGGGATCGTCCCAACTCAGGTATCAAAACCAGGTCTTCCACATTGCAGACAGATTCTTTACCATCCGAACCACCAGGGAAGCTCCATATACAGAAGAGAATGAAGCAAATACTGGGTTCCAATATGAATTTGTTAAGAACAAACCATGGTGTGAAGTGTAATTTCTCTTTTTCTTGAGAAAACAAGAAAATGCCATTACTTTGGTCTGAATGAACTTTGTGAAAGACCTCTTTCACTCAGTATCATGCTTCTGAGATTCATCCTTGTTTTTACATGTGTCAGTAGCTCATTCCTTCTCATTCCTGAGCAGTGTCCATTGTATGGATACATTCCAGTTTACTTATTGATTTTTTTTTTACATCACAGTTTATTTATTCTTTTTTTTTCCCTTTTTGGCCATGCCCACACCTTGTGGAAATCTTAGTTCTCCAACCAGGGATTGAACTGGGGCCCTCAGCAGTGAATTGTAGAGTCCTAGGTCCATCTAGTCAAGGCTATGGTTTTTCCCATGGTCATGTATGGATGTGAGAGTTGGACTGTGAAGAAAGCTGATCACAGAAGAATTGACACTTTTGAACTGTGGTGCTGGAGAAGACTCTTGAGAGTCCCTTGGACTGCAAGGAAATCCAACCAGTCCATTCTAAAGGAGATCAATCCTGGGTGTTCATTGGAAGGACTGATGCTAAAGCTGAAACTGCAATACTTTGGCCACCTCATGCGAAGAGTTGACTCACTGGAAAAGAGTCTGATGCTAGGAGGGATTGGGGGTAGGAGGAGACGGGGACGACAGAGAATGAGATGGCTGAATGGCATCACTGACTCAATGGACATGAGTTTGAGTGAACTCCGGGAGTTGGTGATGGACAGGGAGGCCTGGCGTGCTGTGGTTCATGGGGTCACAGAGTCAGACACGACTAAGCGACTGAATTGAACTGAACTGAACCACTGGACCACCAGGCAAGTCCCTATTTATTGATTCTTACACTGATAGGTACTTGGATAAATTTAGTTTTTTATTACAAGAAGAAATCAGCTAAGGGTATTTTCATCACAATCTTTTCTTAAAACAATCTTTCAATTTTCTCAGGCAAATACCTAGGCATGAAATTCTGATATATAATTTTTGATATATGTACTAAAATATGTTCATATATATATTATTTATCAGATCCCTTTTCCCGAAGTGAAAAGAAATTACTGTTATATTTCCATTCACATGAGAGTTGCTGAGTCTCCATATTCTTGTCAGTGCTGGATTTTGTCAGTCATTTTCATTTTAGCCAATCACATGTGGGTGAAGTTTTCATTCTAAAAAGCATTTTTAAAGTCTCTTAACAACTCATTGACAGACAATGATAGAATAATCTAAAGAATCATAATTGGTTGAACAACGTATCTTAGGAAGGACAGTCAAAGGATTATTCAAAGCATTACCTTTGATTCTTGGGGCTTCCCAGGTGACTCAGTGGTAAAGAATCCACCTGCAATGCAGGAGACGTGAGTTGGATCCCTGGCTTGGAAAGATACCCTGGAGAAGGAAATGGCAACCCACTCCAGTATCCTTGACTGAGAAATCCCATGGACAGAAGAGCCTGGTGGGCTACAGTCCATGGGGTCTCAAAGAGTCGGACACGACTGAGCATGCGCGCGCACACACACACACATATACACACACACACTCACAGAGGAATGACAATCAGAGGATTACCTTTGATGCAGTCAGTCCAACTACTAACTGCATGACCTTGGGCAAGTTACGCAAGTCTCAGTTTCCTGTTTTGTGAAATGACCCCATCGTGGACCCACCCACCCCAAACCACCTCGGTTTGTTATGCTGATTAAATGAAAATATCCATAAGAGACCTAAAAGGACTCTTGTCTCACATCATTCATTCAATACATCTCAAATAATAAGTTTGAAAAACTAGGAATATCACTAGTAAAGCCTCCTATAGTAAGGCCGAATCTATGACTAACTTGGCACAAGAAGCATTTAATATCCTGGAAGTGATATTAGATTTTGTCGGGGTGTGAATCACTCATTTTGTTTTTCTGGAATGTCAATTTCTGCTATTTTTTTGAAAACCATATGTCATTATTGAAAGAATCATACCTCAAGTTTCAGGCTCTTTCAGTATGGAATATGATTCATTACTTTTAACTTATTTATTTTTAATGACTTAAACCATAATCATTCATCTCTATTACTTAAAAACATTTTGTCTGACTATAGGTAGAGATATCAAATGAGGCTTATTAAGACCCTCTTTCATTCTGGAAGAAGTAAAGTTTACACTATGACATTTAATAGATAAAATGAGAAGATTCTGGTGTTTCAAAGACAAAAAGGATCCCTAGCTTCTCACTGTAATTATGATTGTGATCTTTCTCCACTTTTGTTTTCAAACATCAGTTTTATGAACTATTCTATAAATGACTTTATTTTGTACTGAAATCCATGCATCAGTGTTCAGTGGCATAATTTCAGGTTATATGTATGTTACCTCTACTCTATAAAAATGTGGTTTCTTTTTTATTGCTTTGTTACTGGTTATGTTTTTTTTTCCCTTAGAATTTGGGTTGTTGCCTTAAATATTTAAAATTTTTAACAAAAGCATCCTACAAATTCATCAAGTAATTGAAACTCCAACATCTATTTTTTCACACTTATACAAAGAATAAAAACCTCTAAATGAAATAATTTCCAAAATATATTGTGAGTTATTTACAAAAATATAAGCATTAATTATGGAAACTGAGACACTGAGTTTGTTGAAAGACAATTGTTTTTTTTGCTCTAAAAAGCAGATTTATAAGTAATTTTAAAATCATGGAATATGAAGAAAAAGTGGATAGAATCAAACAAAATTAAGTTCAAAAAATAAAAATGTAAAAAAAAAAAGAGAAAACAAAACAGTATCTTAAACCAAAATAGAGATTGTATCATTAAAGTGGAATAAGATCATGTCTTACAAGTATTTCAGGAGTGAGAAGATTCTGGGGTCCAGACTGTCTAGCTGGCAGCAGATGGAAAATTATACCCACTTCAACTGGGGCATAACTTTTTCTCTTACTGTGCATTTTGCAAAATATAAACTTTTACTCACCAACTCAAGGGCCTTTCCTCATAATGCTTATTATGCATTTCAAAGTCTTTCTCTTTTGGGAGAATGTTGGTATGATATTCAGGGGCATTTTACGGTTCTCAGTTTCCTGGAATATTTTGTACTAAACTGTAGGCTGCATAAAGGATTTTTGTTATCTAGCTGCTCAGTCATGTCTGACTCTGGGACCCCATGGACTGTATGTAGCCTGTACTCCTCTGTCCATGGGATTTCCCAGCAAGAATACCAGAGTGGATTGCCATTTCCTATTCCAGTGGATCTTCCTGATCCAAGAATCGAATGAGTCCCCTGGATTGACAGGAAGATTCTTTACCTCTGAGCCACCAGGGAAGTCCAAATCTAGGTTAAAGAGAACCTGTGGCCTGGGTGTTTGGGGGAAAGGTCTTGTTTATGAATGTGGCTGAGGACAATTATTAAGAATAGCTCCATTTCACTCCCAAATGTGTCCTGGTTGAGTGAAAAATCCATGACCACCCTACTTATGGGTTACCAATGGAATTCTAGCTACTCCAGTAACACGTGACTTGGGACCTTATTCCTCCAAAAGTGTGTCCTTGGACCAACAGCACAGAGCACAATTGTTAGACTCTGAGGCCCCAGCCCAGATCCTTGAGTCAGAATCTGCATTTTTAATAGGATTGCCAAGTGATACTTATGTAAAATAAAATCTAAGAAAGACTACCCTGAAAAATTAGGCTGACCTGATATCACTTCATGGGAAATGGAAAAAGAGTGGAAACAGTGTCAGACTTTATTTTTTGGGGCTCCAAAATCACTGCAGATGCTGATTGCAGCCACGAAATTAAAAGACGCTTACTCCTTGGAAGGAAAGTTATGATCAACCTAGATAGTATATTAAAAAGCAGAGACATTACTTTACCAACAAAGGTCCGTCTAGTCAAGGCTATGGTTTTTCCCGTGGTCATGTATGGATGTGAGAGTTGGACTGTGAAGAAAGCTGATCGCCGAAGAATTGATGCTTTTGAACTGTGGTGCTGGAGAAGACTCCTGAGAGTCCCTTGGACTGCAAGGAGATCCAACCAGTCCATTCTAAAGGAGATCAATCCTGGGTGTTCATTGGAAGGACTGATGCTAAAGCTGAAACTCCAAAACTTTGGCCACATCATGCGATGAGTTGACTCACTGGGAAAGACTCTGATGCTGGGAAGGATTGGGGGCGGGAGGAGAAGGGGACGACAGAGAATGAGATGGCTGGATGGCATCACCGACTCTATGGACACGAGTTTGAGTGAACTCCGGGAGTTGATGATGGACCGGGAGGCCTGGCGTGCTGTGATTCATGGGGTCGCAAAGAGTCAGTCACGACTGAGCAACTGAACTGAACTGAACTGATAACTGTAAACGAAATACCAAGCAAAACAGAAAGTTGACTAAAACAAAGAAAATAATGTCAATCATTTTCTTACCTCTCATTTGCAATTAGATTGCTTTCCTCATTTGCAATGAGATTGTTAATTAACATAACATTAAAAACTACTCTCTATATCTTTAGAATCTTATTTTGCTTTCATTTTAATTGCTTAATGTGTCAAAAATGCAACTGAGTCATAGATTTGTTTATATAAAATTTATTAGATAACTATGAACCTAAAATCTATGTTACCTACTCATGGTAAGAAATAACATGACTAGCATCCATGATATCCCCCAAATTCTCTGCAACTTCTCTTAGATGTAACTGCTTTTCTGAATTTGTAAAAATCAACTTCTCATCCATTATACATTTGCGTTTCATCCTGGCAATATCAAGTTTTCTTAATTACTATGTATATGATATCTTTGTATAGATATATATAGTTAACTAGTTGAGCAAAGTCTTCCATTTTGCTTTACTTCAGTGGAATCTTGGCTACTGCACTTGCATGAAAATTTTAGAATCAACTTATCAATTACCATAAAAATAAATTTGTATTTTAACTTGGAATGCCTTAAATACATACACCAATTTTTGTTCCTTAAACCATGAACATGGCAGATCTTTCTGTGTAGTTATGTGCCTCAATATTGATTTAACAAAGCTTTATTATTTTTTCTTAGAGGTCTTGCACATTTATTACATTTGTTTCTACGTAGTTCACTTTTGGTGTTACCATAAATAGAATCTTTGAATGTTATTTTATGAAAGAATTTCTGTGATATTTAAAAATATGATTGATTTGCATATGTTCATTTTGTATATGATTATCTAACCCTTTTATTAATTCTAAAAATTTAAAGTAGATTGAGATTTTCTATTCATACAATGATATCATCAGCAATTAGTGACTACTTCCATCTTTTTCTTCCCAAGAATCCACCTGCAATGCAGGAGATCTGGGTTCAGTCCCTGGGTTGGGAAGATCCCCTGGAGAAGGGAAAAGCTATCCACTCCAATATTCTGGCCTGGAGAATTTCATGGACACAGTCCATGGGGTCTCAAAGAGTCAGATACAACTGAGCAACTTTCACTTCACTCCATCTTTTGTAATCTTTTTCATCAGCTCTCTTGATATTTGCCGTTTTCTCTAAATGACATTGCTCAAAATTTTTTAATAAACATCGTGACTGGGCCATCCTTTTTTTATTCTGAATCTCAAAAAGAAAGATTTCAAGATTTCATCAGTGTAATCTTAAAGGGAAAGTTTTCAGTATTTCACAAATATGGTACATATTGCAGTTTCCTGTAAATAACAGTTATAAAGTTAAGAAAATTCTTTTCTATTATCCATTTAAAAAATTTTCATCATAAATTGTCTTTTCATCTATTTAAATGGTTACATATTTCTTTTTCCCTAATATAAGAGTGAGATAAAACCTGTTATTTTCTGATGTCAAACATTACACTTCTGTAGCAAACCACTTCTTGATCATGATAAATTATAATTTTTTCTGAATTATATTTGATAATGTATTATAATTTTAAATATGTTTATATGTGATATTGATGTGCATATTTCCTTTTTCCTGTTTTTGTTGCCAGATTTTGGTAGCAAGGTTATAAATACCTCCAAAAATAAACTGGGAAATATAACCACTTTTTCTGATCTTTGAGTTTACTTGCCTATGTTTCTGAAAATTCTCTTGACTGATTGGTGTATAGAGATTTCTTTGTGGGCAGATCTTCTTCTATTTCTTTAATTTTTTCGGGAGCTAGGATTATTTGGGTATTTCATTACCTGAATCATTTTTAGTAAGTTCTATTTTTTCTGGGTATATTATAAAATTCTCAACTTTTAAATACTTTGGAATAAAAGTATCTCATAGTATCAAAATATTGCATCTAATTATGTGCTTCTTTTTTATTCCTTTCATTTATTTGAGCCTTTTTCTTCCCATCCTCATTAGTCCGATTAAAGATTTATCAATTTTACTTGCCCTCTCAGATTGCCAACTCTGGGGTATTTTCCTCCTGTTTTTTACAAAGTGTATTTTATATAACTATCTAAAACCCAGAACATGTATTAAAATAACCCTGTATCACCAGAAATTTATGTCTTTGTTTTTCTTAACTTGACTTGTGCTCATATTTCCCAATTTGTAAAAATGATATTAGCTGAAAAATATAAATTTATTAAAATTTGGAAAGGCAATTAAATTGTTAAATAATAGTATGCTTGAGAAATTAATCTCTCTCAAAGAGACTCTCATGACAAACAATGCTCAAGCTACCACACAATTGCACTCATCGCACATGCTAGCAAAGTAATGTTCAAAATTCTCCAAGTCAGGCTTCAACAGTACATGAACCGTAAACTTCCAGATGTTTGAACTGGATTTAGGAAAGGCAAAGGAACCAGAGATCAAATTGCTAACATCCGTTGGGTCATCGAAAAAGCAAGAGAGTTCCCCCCCTCCCAAAATCTGCTTCATTGACTATGCCAAAGCCTTTGACTGTGTGGATCACAACAAACTGCTGAAAATTCTTAAAGAGATGGGAATAGCAGACTACCTGACCTGCCTCCTGAGAAATCTTTATGCAGGGCAGGAAGCAACAGTTAGAAATGGACATGGAACAACAGACTGGTTCCAAATCAGGAAAGGAGTACATCAAGGCTGTATATTGTCACCCTGCTTATTTAACTTATATGCAGAGTACATCATAGGAAATGCTGGACTGGAAGAAGCACAAGCTGGAATGAAGATTGCCAGGAGAAATATCAATAACCTCAGATATGGAGATGACACCACTCTTATGGAAGAAAGCAAAGAAGAACTAAAGAGTATATTGATGAAAGGGAAAGAGGAGAGTGAAAAAGCTGACTTCAAACTCAACATTCAGAAAACTAAGATCATGGCATCTGGTTCCATCACTTCATGGCAAATAGATGGGGAAACAGTGGAAACAGAGAAAGACTTTATTTTGGGGGGTTCCAAAATCACTGCAGATGGTGACTGCAGCCATGAAATTAAAAGACACTTGCATCTTGGAAGAAAAGTTATGATCAACCTAGACAGCATAGACAGTGTATTAAAGAGCAGACACATTCCTTTGCCAACAAAGGTCTGTCTAGTCAAAGCTATAGTTTTTCCAGTAGTCATGTATGGATGTGAGAGTTGGACTATAAAGAAAGCTGAGCACCGAAGAATTGATGCTTTAGAACTATGGTGTTGGAGAAGACTTTTGAGAGTCCCTTGGACTGTAAGGAGTTCTAACCAGTCCATCCTAAAGGAAATCAGTCCCAAATATTCATTGGAAGGACTGATGCTGAAGCTGAAACTCCAATGCTTTGGCCACCTGAAGCGAAGAACTGACTCCTTGGAAAAGACCCTGATGTTGGGAAAGGTTGAAGGCGGGAGGAGAAGGGGATGACAGAGGACAAGATGGTTGGATGGCATTACTGACTCAATAGACGTGAGTTTGAGTAAACTCTGGGAGTTGGTGATGGACAGGGAGGCCTGGTGTGCTGCAGTCCACGGGTCGCAAGGAGTCAGACATGATTGAGCAACTGAAGTGAACTGAGAAATTAGTCTCTCTCAACTAGCAGGAGGTTCCAGAAACATGTAAAAATCTAAAATCTATTTTTTAATCCTTAAAGAATGAATTAAAAATTTTTTTTGTATTGCAAATTTCAAGAGTCCATTTTATTTCACTCGACTACAATTTATCGACTCTGTAAACTTACACTTTGTTTACTGCAGTAGAACCATATAATGTGTTCCCCAAAACGTTTTTATTTTGTTTCTGTACCTATATTTATGTTACATACCAAGGGTCCCTTTTAATCACGGGAGGCTATTTGACTAGTTTTGGCCAAAAGCATGTATATGTAATTTCTGTATGTTACAAGAGTCGGACACGACTGAGCGACTGAACTGAACTGAACATCTTTGTTTGATCTTTAAAGACTCTTAAGCGACTTTCCACACATATTTTCTCTCTTATTAATGCCACTGGATGTGGGGTGACTTCAGTATCTTGGAAACACAGGATCCCAGATACCTGAGTCGTACGTTGGAGGAGGTCTGGCTTAATGATCTGTTCAAACTACTTTTTTTTAAAAAAATTATTTACTCTTTTTATTACCTGACCTACCATTGAGACAATCTATAACAAGAAGAATAGAGTATATTAGCACGTGTTCAAACTACTTTGACCTGCAATGTGTGGCAGATATAAACCTTTCCTGAGATAAACCACTGATACTTCAAAATGAAACTGTTAACCCCCTATGTGGTATCTTTACCTCTGTAGTAATCACTACTTTGAATTGAGATGCTGCTGTTGGGGAAAAAGTCACATACATAGCATTTGTTATAGCCAACATATAAAATCTACAGTATTAGTCACCTGCAGGCGGTAAGTGAAAAAATGTTCCAGAACAGATGGCTGGATATTTATTCATGTTACGTTGCTACAAAACATTTAATAAAACTCTCACCCGCTATAAGTTAGAATGCAAATAATGTGCCTGTTCTGTAGTTTAGAGGAAAAATTTGGGAAGTGGTTCCATAAAAGTATATAATGTTAATTGCTGGCTGCTTTTGGCAAAGTATTGGAAGAACAAGGAAATGAGCCTGGTAAAAATATTAACTGCTTTGAATTCAGAACTGAAAGACAATGAAAAAAAGTCCAGAAAATAAAAGCCTTGCATATTTAGAAAGAGATTACTTTTATCCCCAAAAAGTTCAAAAAATGGTGGAGGTAAGAGACATAAATGTTGCAGAAGGGGACATAAAAAGACCTTGAATGTCCAGGGCTAAGGACATTTCTCAATTGTATAAGCTATTCAGAGTAAATATTAGGTCAAGGTTGTGGTCTCCCCAGTTTTTGTTCCAGATCAACTCAAAATCGTCACCCTTAAGTTTAAAGAGTGATCCTTGTGCCAGGAAGCTTAAAATGTCAGCTACGTATTTGCCCTTGCCATCTACCTCTACAGGGATTAAACCATGTGCTGTTGCAGCATATTTCCCTCATCTGGCCCCCCAGTAAAACTTGACTCACAACTCTAATGTGCATTTTTTTTTAAGTCAACAGAAATAAGTTATACACAGTATATTGATTATTTAGTTGGACAATTAATGATCATCCTGCTTATTCAGTAATAAATTCCAATCTATTAACATGTAGAACTAGTCTTCCTCTCCATTTTCTGGTTATGACTCTTATGGAATCTGATTTATTTCTTAAGCTGACAACTTACTATTTAATCAGAGACTCAACATACGATGTCAAACATCAGAAAAAAAGTATTTCTAGGAAGACACTAAGTATCAAAATGGTGAAATAATTGGGAGAGAAGGGAAGGGATTATGTGAGTGGGATTAGCAATATAAATGTGCTAAATTTTGATCTCAGCAAGAAGAATTAAGTGGATAATATTCAATATAGAAAGCTAGGAAATATGATTATAAGGAAATTATTTATAATTATTGAGGTAAAGCCAGGAAAAAAAAGTGAAAATCTTTTTGGGGTGAAATTGGAAGTGGAATTTGGGACAGTTGACCTATATATCAAAATATAGGTACAATTTGAGTTTTAAACTATATACTTTATTTTCAAAACAAACAATAAGTAGGTAAATAAGTAACAGAACAAAGTGGAACTATTTTGCATGTGGGTAAGATTTCAAAACATTTTATGAGAGTAGATTATAAAGGATCCATTTTTTTGTTGTTGATGTCGACTATTTTTAAAGTCAGGTTGTCCAGGTGACTCAGTGGTAAAGAATCAGTCTGCCAATGCAGGAGATGCAGGAGACACAGGTTTGATCCCTGGGTTGGGAAGATCCCCTGGAGAAGGGAATGGCCACCCACTCCAGTATTCTTGCCTGAAGAATTCCATGAGCAGTGGAGCTTGGAGGGCTTGTCACAAAGAGTCAGACACTACTGAGCGCGCACACACACATTTTTAAAGTCTGTTATCTCTGAGCTTTCTATTTTGTTCCATTGATCTATATTTCTGTCTTTATGCCAGTTCCATACTGTCTTGATGACTGTGGCTTTGTAGTAGAACATGAAGTCTGGCAGGTTGATTCCTCCAGTTCCATTCTTCTTTCTCAAGAATGCTTTGGCTATTCGGGGTTTTTTGTATTTCCATACAAATTGTGAAATTATTTGTTCTAGCTCTGTGAAAAATACCGTTGGTAGCTTGATAGGGATTGCATTGAATCTATAGATTACTTTGGGTAGTACACTCATTTTCACAATATTGATTCTTCCATGCACCTATGGACACCTTATCTTTGACAAGGGAGGCAAGAATATTCAATGGAGAAAAGACAATCTCTTTAACAAGTGGTGCTGGGAAAACTGGTCAACCACTTGTAAAAGAATGAAACTAGAACACTCCCTAACACCACACACGAAAATAAACTCAAAATGGATTAAAGATCTAAATGTAAGACCAGAAACTATAACACTCCTAGAGGAGAACATAGGCAAAACACTCTCCGACATAAATCACAGCAGGATCTTCCATGACCCACCACCCAGAATATTGGAAATAAAAGCAAAAATAAACAAATGGGACCTAATTAAAATGAAAAACTTCTGCACAACAAAAGAAACTATAAGCCAGGTGAAAAGATAGCCTTCAGAATGGGAGAAAATAATAGCAAACGAAGCAACTGACAAATAATTAATTTCAAAAATATACAAGCAACTCCTGCAGCTCAATTGCAAAAAAATAAATGACCCAATCAAAAAATGGGCCAAAGAACTAAACAGACATTTCTCCAAAGAAGACATACAGATGGCTAACAAACACATGAAAAGATGCTCAACATCACTCATAATCAGAGAAATGCAAATCAAAACCACAATGAGGTACCATTTCATGCCAGTCAGAATGGTTGCTATCCAAAAGTCTACAAGCAATAAATGCTGAGAGGGTGTGGAGAAAAGGGAACCCTCTTACACTGTTGGTGGGAATGCAAACTAGTACAGCCACTATGGAGAACAGCGTGAAGATTCCTTAAAAACTGGAAATAGAACTGCCATACGACCCAGCAATCCCACTCCTGGGCATGCACACCAAGGAAACCAGAATTGAAAGAGACACATGTACTCCAATGTTCATTGCAGCCCTGTTTATAATAGCCAGGACATGGAAGCAACCTAGATGTCCATCTGCAGACGAATGGATAAGAAAGCTTTGATACATATACACAATGGAGTATTACTCAGCCATTAAAAAGAATACATTTGAATCAGTTCTAATGAGGTGGATGAAACTGGAGCCTATTATACAGAGTGAAGTAAGCCAGAAAGAAAAACACTGATACAGTATACTAACGCATATATACGGAATTTAGAAAGATAGCAACAATAACCCTGTATACAAGACAGCAAAAGAGACACAGATGTATAGAACAGTCTTTTGGACTCTGTGGGAGAGGGCAAGGGTGGGATGATTGGGGAGGATAGCGTTGAAACATGTATATTATCATATGTGAAACGAATCGCCAGTCTAGGTTCGATGCATGATACAGGATGCTCGGGGATGGTGCACTGGGATGACCCAGAGGGATGATATGGGGAGGAAAGTGGGAGGGGGGTTCAAGATGGGGAACACATGTGCACTGGGGCTGATTCATGTCAATGTATGGCAAAACCAATACAATATTGCAAAGTAATTAGCCTCCAATTAAAAATAAATAAATTTTAAAAGTCTGTTAAATTTGTTACAGCATTGCTTCTGTTTTATGTTTTAGTTTTTTGGCCACATGGCATGTGGGATTTTAGCTCCCCAAGTAGGAATCAAACTCTCAGCCCCTGCATTGAAAGGTGAAGTCTTAACCACTGTACCACCAGGGAGTCCTGGTAGATCCGTTTTGACAGTTTGGAATATGTCATGAAGAACTTAGATATTGCATTTTGATTGTATCTTGAGGAGGACTGGATACTAATGAAGTATTCAATTTAAACAAGATTAAATTTGCATGTTTAAAAAGGTCATTTCGTCACCTCAAGGAAAATGCTTTGGTCACTAGTGCTCTAATAATTTCATTTTGATAGCTCTTTGGACATGACTCAGAGTCCAGTCCTGCTTATTTTTGCCTCCTTCTACTGCAGCTTCTCTCCTCTTCATTTATTCTCTTAGTAACACTGGAGCTGAAACCTTGCTAACTTGCCACACACACTGGGAAAACCTGGAGCCTTTCTAAATTCAGAGACGTGGCAAATTTACTCTGTAAAAGGTCAGACAGTAAATATTTAAGGATTTGGAAATGAAAGTGTTTAATGCTCTGGCGTGTTCAACTCTTTGAGACCCCATGGACTGTAGCCCGCCAGGCTCCTCTGTCCATGGGATTGTCCAGGCAAGAATACTGGAGTGGGCAGCCATTCCCTTCTCCAGGGGATATTCCTGACCCAGGGATCGAACCTGGGATTCTTGCATTGCAAGCAAATTCTTTACCTTCTGAGCCACCGGGGAAGCCCAAGGATTTGGAAGCCACATATAAACTTTATCACATACTCTATCTCCTCGTTCGGGTCACACGCCCTGCGCCCCCCACCCCCCGCAACCATAATTCTTTAAAAATCATTTCCGGCTCACTGGCTGCCCAAAAACAAGTGACATGCAACATTTGGCCCTTGGAGTGTAATTTGCTGACCAATAACCTGGAAATCTGACCAGTAATCATTGGGGATTTCCAGATGGCTCAGTGGTAAAGAACCCACCTGTCAATACAGGAGATGCAGATTCGATCACTGGGTCAGGAAGATCTCCCAGAGGAGAGCACAGCATCCTATTTCAATATTGCCTATTTCAATATTTCATTGCCTATTTCATTATTCTTGCCTGGAAAAATCCCATGGACTGCAGAGCCTGGTGGGCTACCGTCCATGGGGTTGCGAAGAATCGGACATGAATGAGACTAAACACGCACACGTGCAGTCTAATTTGTACTTCCCCATACACATCAAAGCAGATTTAAATTATTTAGCTGAAGCTCCAATACTTTGGCCATCTGATGCTAAGAGATGACTCATTGGAAAAGACCCTGGTGCTGGGAAAGAGTGTATGTAGGAGAAGAGAGTGACAGTGGATGAGATGGTTGGATGGCATCACCAACTCAAAGGACATGAGTTTGAGCAAACTCTGCGAGACAGTGAAAGACAGGGAAACCTGGCTGATGCAGTTCATGGGGTCGCAAAGAGTCAGACATGATGGTGACTGAACAACAATAGCAACTGAAAAATATATCTTAGGTTTTATTGTTTTCACATCACATTAATTTGGGGGGATTTTCATTGCCTCTGGGAGATGGAGTCTCCCTGTCATTCATCCAGATAAAGCATAGATTCCTTACTGGAGGCTGCAAATCACTTTATGAACCACTTTCCTTACCCCAGTTTCTTACTTTGCCTTTTCCCAGTGGTCTCCAAAGCAGCTCCTTATGTATCATAAGCTACTTGCATAGAATCACCTGAAGTACTTTCCACAGTATAGATTCCTGGGCCCAGTTAAACATATGAAAGCAGTTTCAGGCCGAGGAATGATTACTTTTAAAAGGCTCTTTCAGTTCAGTTCAGTCCAGTTAAACATATGAAAGCAGTTTCAGGCCGAAGAATGATTACTTTTAAAAGGCTCTTTACTTGCATCTAATAAATTTCCTGTTTTGAAAGCACTATATTCTATCAATGCATTTCTCTCAAATCAACCTCTGAATACAACACCCTCCCTGTAGGCATTCCTATGACAGTGGCCATTCCTGGACCAGCTTCTCTTGGCATTCACAACAGGTCTTCCTAACAAATTTTGTCCCCATTAGTATGGAGCAAGTTATAAATATGCTAAACTGCATCTCATCTCACCATCTGACTCTCTTTTGCATGTGTATGTTATTGTGTGTATGTTTTATGTAAAGGCAGTTTTAGGCCCACGTGCCAGAAATAAGCCTCATTGCAAATTATTCTGTGATTAGGGATGATGGCGTCTCCCCAAGTATAGAAGAAAACCTGCTTTAAAATAACAGAGTAAAAATAAATCTGTCTGATTCTGGCAAAATGATAGACCAGGGTAGCCAGAATCTTTCCCCATATAAATAACAAAAGATTCTGGAAAAAACAAACACATGATTTTCAGTAATTGTCCAAGCTCACAATAAAAGAAAGCAAATGTGTAGGGTCCAGAAATGAAGAGGAAACTGAACCACTCTGGTAGGAGTGAAACGCGGTAGCCCTGGCAGGCCTGAAGGACTGTCAGCACCAGGAATAGAGAGAATGGATGAAGAATGGCATCACATGGCTCAGAATTATGGACGACAACTCTAGAGAGAGGGGCTAATACACTCCATCTTTCTGTTCAGAGAAATAGCAGTGAATATGCCTGTACCTAGGGGCTTTCCTGGTGGCTCAGTGATAATTTGCCTGCCAAGGCAAGAGATACAGGTTCAATCCCTGGGTCAGAAAGATTCCCTGGAGGAGGAAATGGCACCCCACTCTAGTATTCTTGCCTGGGAAATCCCATGGACAGAGGAGCCTGGTGGGCTGCAGTCCATGGAGTCACGAAAGTGTCAGATACAATTTAGTGGCTAAGCAACAACAACAAACAACAAGCCCAGCTGAGAATTTGTTTCCTCCTATGAAAAACATAACTCTTAATCTATCTGAGGCCAAAATTTACACTAATTGCAAATATAGGAAAGCTCAAGATGAGAAATGACTATAAACTGGTTCAGGACAAGAGACTCTGATGAAACAAAGGGAAAAAAAAAAACTATTTGAAAAGCAACTTCAACAATTCATGCTGCACAGGAATTTTATAAGAAAAAAGGAAAGAAAGAACCTATGTCAGACATGAGGTCATTTAAAAATATTGCAAATAAAGAGGATACAATTCATTTTAAAAAAGCACAATAGTTACTCCAAAGAAAAATATGTCCCCCCAAAAGCTTGAGATTTAAAACTTCAGTCTCAGGAGATTGTAACGTCATTATATTTAAAATGATTGGAGAAACACATGGTAAGTAAATAATAAATCAGTGTGAGAATAAAACAAAGAAACAGATGAGAAACTTGAAGAACATGCAGAACTTAAAAAATCGTAGTTGAGCAACCACTGAAAAATTACCCCAAATCAGCACATAAAATTAGGCAGGTGGAAGGAAGCATAAAATATAGAAAGACCATGTGTAACTTATCTGTAAAAGAAGTTTAAGAGAAAGAGAAGAGAAATAATGGAACTGAAGCAGTATTTGAAAATATTTTCAGAACTGAAGAAAGATATAGATATTAAAATTTAAAAACACTCCAAATTTTGAGCAGAATAAAATAAAGTTATAATTAATCACAGTATAGTAAAACTGTAGAACACTAAAACAAGCACCCAGGAGAAAATGAGACTACCTATAAAACTGCAATTAGATTAATGGAGTCTTCTTGATAGCCACAGGAAAACAGGAGATGCTGTTTCCCATGTGGTGGGAGAAAGTAAACTATCACTGAAATGAGAGATTGAAATTACAATTTTGAGGAATGAATCAGAAATTTAAAAAAATAATAATCAGATTATATAATTTCCATGAAAAAGTTACCAAAAATATACTTCAGGAAGAAGGAAGTTGAACCCAGAAAGCAGAAACTTATATAAGATATATACATATATGTATATGTATGTACAAATATATACCCAAGAATGGATTCAAAAAATCATTAAGGCAAATAGCATTGACTAATTTGAAGAGTCTTTAAAACTGGTCATCCTAGAAGACAGCAACAAGAAACAATAAGATAATTTTTAGCCTTTAATGCTGGTCAAACTATTTAATAACAAGCTAAAAATTTTAAACTAATTTAAAACCAGCAAATAAATCTTAAAATATATATTTCTTTTCATTCTCTAAACTACATATTATTCAAATACACTTGCCAAGTGATATAATTTGTGAGACAATCATTTATTAATATTCTATCAATTTCCAAATCATTTGCTGATTTCTAGAGTCTATTAGTTATTTTTGAAGAATCTTCTTGTGTGTGTTGATTCCATTCCTGCCATGATTTCTTTTAAGGAGCAACACTGAAGTTTTAAAGACCCTCCCCTCTTAAATAAATGAATAGTTGCGTACATTCTTGCCAAGTTGCTTCAGTCATGTCTGACTCTTTGTGTCCATGTGGATGTAGCCTGCCAGGCTCCTCGGTCCTTGGAATTCTCCATGCAAGAATCCTGGAGTGGGTAGTCATTCCTTTCTCCAGAAGATCTGCCTGATCCAGGGATTGAACCCGGGTCTCCTGCATCACAGGCAGGTTCTTTACCACTGAGCCACCAGGAAAGACCAAATGGATAGTTATTATATGCCAAATAGTTTCAAGAAAAAAATTCATCTGAAAAATCAATGACATTGTTGATGTTACTGCTTCCTCTCTCTATTTTTGCTGAACTACACATACATTAAAGACAAGTAAGTTCTAAAAACACCCAAAAGATAAGCACCCATTCTGTAAAACAGCAATTAGACTGATAGAAGACCTCATCAGTTTTATAGCACTTCCAATACTGCCTGAAATCTTTATATTGTCACTATCTCATTTTTTACCAAGTCTTGAGAACCATGGATTAGATTCTCATTTAATTCTTCAGGGTTGATGACATGTGACATAGGAAGAAAACTGAGAATATGGCTCTTTTGCTGGGCTGCTAATTACAGCTCCGCCACCCAGTGAGAAATAACTCATCAGAATTGCAATTTCTTCACCTTTAAAATGGAGATGATGACAAAAATTATATTCTTCTAAAAAGTTAGAATGCATTTAGAATTATGCAACAAGATAAATGCTATATAGGCATCTGTTTTGTATTTGTATTCATAGAATCTATGAATCTATATATTCACAGTAAAGGGTTAATATCCATGACTGGTAAATATTTGAGGGTTTTTCATGCAATTAAATAAGGATGAAATTCACCCAGAGCCCACATCCTTCAACTTCATGGCCCCAAGCCACACAAAAGTCTCCTTCAGAATTACATAGCTATATCATATACGTATGGACATGAGTTTGAGGAGAAGGGGACTACAGAGGATGAGATGGTTGGATGGCATCACTGATTCGATGGACATGAGTTTGAGCAAGCTCCAGGAGATGGTGAAGGACAGGGAAGCCTGACATGCTATAGTCCATGGGGTCTCAAAAAGTTGCACTGACTGAGTGATTGGAAAACAACAACAACAATCATACATGTGAGTGGGAGGAATGAGTCAATAATTTAATGCTTAAAATTTCATGTGGCCACGATTTTATGAGCTGGGAAGAGCAGGATAAAAGACATAAGCTGATTATCAAATTAAAGCCAAGAGAAATCAGGAAGGAAAAAGAAAAGGACTCTGTAAGCATCTGGTAGATTTTGTGCTAACCAGAGAAGAATATATACTTCAGTAATTATTTTGAATATTATGTTCAGACCTAATTTTAAAATGTGGAATGTTAGTTCCAGTTGTCTGTGTCTTGTTTGTTTAATTATCAGTGACTTAAATGATAAATGGTAGATTCAAAGTGTGAGGATTTTGAGACCTCTTTGGGTTACAAGCCTGTACAAAGATAGCTGGTCACTTAGATTGTTCAAACAGAAGGAATTGCAAAACTCCTGTAAATTAAAAAGCCACAAAGTAAAAGTTAAGAATAAACTAGAGAAAATCCCTGACATTCAACATTCACAATCTGATATATGAGTGAAAAGATTTCAGTAAGTGGATCTATACCACTGAAAGGTGGGAACAAATCCTGGAGACAGTGATTGAGCCTTGCTCTCAACATCTTGATTTCTACAAGAGGTGAAAATGCCATAGACAGAATGACTATCTATTAATATGATGGATATTCACCTTTGAATTTTACCTACAGCATCTTCTCCTGCTGCTGAAATGGCCCGTTTGTTTTTAAAGGTGAAAATCTATTCAATAACTTTTTAACCCAGGTGTTCTGAGTTAGAGGGCACTGATGTCTCAGAGGAACCATGCCACTCGAGCCAGTCTGCTTCTCAAACTTTTCATTTTTATCTAAGCAGACTATTCAAAAATTCCAAGAGTAAAAAGTTTTTAAAAGTTATGTTATCAGATTTGATCGAATGAGCAACACAATTATGGTCCCAGTAATACTTGGTTCATGCTAGTTTTTTAAATATATATGTGAACATTATATATTTTGGTAAGGATAATACCGTACTGATTGATTAAGTGGTCACCCACATTATGTGACTAACCTTTTGCTAACCTAATACTGACTATCGGAATTACTTAAATACCTAGAGTTCTCACTGGGAGAGATTGAAGGCAAAAGGACAAGAGGGTGGCAGAGGATGAGATGCTTAGATAGCATCACCGACTCAATGGACATGAATTTGAGCGAACTCTGGGAGACAGTGAAGGACAGGGAAGGCTGGTGTGCTGCAGTCCATGGGATTGCAAAGAGTCAGACATGACATAGAGACTAAACAACAACAATTCACTTATGTGCACTTGAGAATGTTGAAATGATCCAGAATGAAGTATTTATTTCTCTGTCCCCCCATGATATTTTGCCTACAATTCTATTACTGCAATTCTTATTACAATATAGTTTATGGGTTTAAAAATAATAATTTCCTTCTACTATAATGCATGCTCATTGAAGTCATGGAATATGTAATATTCATCTTCATGTCTCCTGAATTACTTTTCTTCTCAATGCATTCTAAATTTTCGGTGTTTGCTGGATGAAAATAAAATAGGAAGAATTATACAGTAGAAAAACTATATAGAATGAATGGGCTTCCCTGGTGGCTCAGATGGTAAAGAGTCTTAACTATAATGCAGGAGACACAGGTTCAATCCCTGGGTCAGGAAGATCCCCTGGAGAAGGAAATGGCAATCCACTCCGGTGTTCTTGCCTGGAAAATCCCGTGCATGGAAGAGCCTGGCAGGCTTAACTCCTTGGGGTCACAGAGAGTCAGACATGACTGAACAACTCATACACTAGAATGAATGCAATATTCTTCTATAAAATAGATAAAAATCTCACTAACAACTTTGACATTCTAGCTTAAATATTAGTTATTTGTGGAGTTGAATCATAGATCAAGTGGATATAATGATGTTGGCTCCAGGTATTAACCCAGGTCTCTTTCATTGCAGGCAGACGCTTTACCCTCTGAGCCACCAGGGAAGCCCATTAACATAAGACACTCTCCATTAGTGGGCTTTCCTGGTGGTTCAGTGGTAAAGAAACCACCTGCCAATGCAGGAGACATGGGTTCCATCCATCCATGGGCCAGGAAGATCCCCTGGAGAAGGAAATGACAACCCACTCAGGTATTCTTGCCTGGAAAATCCCATGGACAGAGGAGCCTGGTGGGCTACAGTCCATGGGGTTCCAATAGAGTCCCACACCACTTAGTCATTAGACAACAACCCTTCAGTCAGTCAGTTCAGTCACTCAGTAATGTCTGATTCTTTGCGACCCCACAGACTGCAGCACACCAGGCCTCCTTGTCCATCACCACCTCCTGGAGTTTACACAGGTTCAAGTCCATTGAGTTGATGATGCCATCCAACCATAGGATCCTCTGTTGGCGCCTTCTCCTCCCACCTTCAATTTTTCCCAAGCACCAGGGTATTTTCAAATGAGTCAGTTCTTCGCTTCAGGTGGCCAAAGTACTGGAGTTTAAGCTTCAACATCAGTCCTTCCAGTGAATATTCAAGACTGATTTCCTTTAGGATTGACTGGTTGGAACTCCTTGCAGTCCAAGGGACTCTCAAGAGTTTTCTCCAATGCCACAGTTCAAAAGCATCAATTCATCTGCGCTCAGCTTTCTTTATAGTCCAACTCTCACATCTGCACATGACCACTGGAAAAACCATAGCTTTGATTAGACACACCTTTGTTGGCAAAGTAATGTGTCTACTTTTTAATATGCTGTCTAGGTTGGTCATAGCTTTTCTTTCAAGGAGCAAGTGTCTTTTAATTTCATGGCTGCAGTCACCATCTGCAGTGATTTTGGAGCCCCCAAAATATAAAATCTGTCTCTGTTTCCACTGTTTCCCCATCTATTTTCCATGAAGTGGTGGGATCAGATGCCATGATCTTAGTTTTCTGAATGCTGACTTTGAAGTCAACTTTTTCACTCTCCTCTTTCCCTTTCATCAAGAGGTTCTTTAGTTCTTCTTTGCTTTCTGCCATTAAGTGTGGAGTCATCTGCATATCTGAAGTTATTGGTATTTCTCCCAGCAATCTTGATTCCAGCTTGTGCTTCATCCTTCCTGGCATTTCTCATGATGTACTCTGCATAGAAGTTAAACAGGCAGGGTGACAATATACAGCCTTGACATACTCCTTTCCCGATTTGGAACCAGTCTGTTGTTCCATGTCCAGTTCTAACTGTTGTTTCCTGACCTGTACACAGATTTCTCAAGAGACAGGTCAGGTGGTCTGGTATTCCCATCTCTTGAAGAATTTTCCACAGTTGGTTGTGACCCACACAGTCAAAGGCTTTGGCATAGTCAATGAAGCAGAAGTAGATGTTTTTCTGGAACTCTTTTGCTTTTTTGATGATACAACAGATGTTGGCAATTTGATCTCTGGTTCCTCTGCCTTTTCTAAAACCAGCTTGAACATCTGGAAGTTCATGGTTCACGTACTGTTGAAGCCTGGCTTGGAGAATTTTGAGCATTACTTTGCTAGCATGTGAGATGAGTGCAATTGT